>NC_091191.1:3929872-3962372 GCF_040958095.1 Procambarus clarkii
TCTTTTTTTTTTTTTTCCTTTTCTCTTTCCTCCGCCTTTTTGTTTCACTACCTGGCCTACATTTTTTTTTTTGTCGCTCTCAATTTTCTGGTCATTTTTATGTCTTTTTACTTGCTTTTTCCTTTCTCTTCCTCCCTCTTCTGTCTCGCTTCTCCTCTCCCTCTGCTCTCCATCTCTTCCCCCTGTTCTCTTCTCTTCTCTATCTCCCCTCCCTCCCTCCCCTCATCACAATACCAACCCAACATCCATCACCCCAACAGTTTCTCCCTTATTGAAGTGTAGGTTTGAGGGAGGGGGGGGGGGCGCTTTTGGTGTGTGTGGGGGGCAGGGGAGGCCACTTTTGGTGTGAAGGGGTGGGGTTGGGGGGGCCACTTTTGGTGTGAAGGGGTGGGGTTGGGGGGGCCACTTTTGGTGTGAAGGGGTGGGGTTGGGGGGGGCCACTTTTGGTGTGAAGGGGTGGGGTTGGGGGGGGCCACTTTTGGTGTGAAGGGGTGGGGTTGGGGGGGCCACTTTTGTTTGTTGATGGGGCTTTTTTTCCCCCTCCGTGTCCCTGGAAAGTTGTATGACCATTAATGCTGTGCAAGACTCATGACTCATAACGAATACTGACTCACTGATGACTCATGTCTGACAACTGCTGACACGATAACGACTGCTGACTCACAGGTGAATCCAGCCACTACTATGTTCGAATTTGTTGAATAAAATGTTCATCCTAGTCTTTGTCTCAACTGAAGGAAATATCACTGGAAGGCCAGCCCATATTTCCTATTTTGATTCGCCTCTCCGTACAAAATACAACTGTTTTCGCCTAACCCGAACCGTACGACTTCAAAGCCTACCGAACCTATCGTCAATATCGCGAACGTCAATATTTCGGTGTTTTAATTTGTATGAATACGTCGCAGACTTAATGGATTGGTTTGTATAGTTACAAATGCGACTTTCTAGGCGAGAAGACAGTCACTCCGAGTGTTTACAAGACGAGCCAAGCTATTCGGTGATTACCAGGGGTAAATAGGCTGGTTGGCTCTTGAATAACTAGATATATAATTGGTTAACATAATTATGTTGCATAGGCTGTGAAGGAATGTGTTACAAGGCTCTTCATAGGCTCTTAATTCCCCCCTCTTCCTTCTCCTTCTCCTTCTCCTCGTCCTCCTCCTCCTCCTCCTCTTCCTCCTCCTCCTTTCCCACTGCCACCACCTCCGTCGTGCTCCGGGAGTAGGAGGACTCTCGAATCCTTCTTAATTAACAAAACTCCCAAACAAGGAATAGGACAATTGACTGCCGAAGCGTACAGTGCATGCCTTGAAACGCGTTCTTTTGCGGAAGGTCCGAAAGGGGAGGAGCTTAGGAAGAGAACGCAGATGGCACTACACAGAAGATAGAACAACATAATGTAAATAGTTAAGCAGACTCGGGGCTGTGTCTGCTTAACCATTCAGCAGTGTCTCCACCACCACCACTATCACCATCACCACCACCACCACCATCACCACCACCATCACCACCATCACTCCCTCCTTGTCTCCTGGTGCAGTCGCTGCCTTAGGTGTGTTTACCTGCCCGGCCGGCTGGCTGTCCCCACCCCCCTCTTCATTACCTAGGGGGGTCCGCCCCCCTCTTCATTACTAGGGGGGTCCGCCCCCCTCCAGTCATTTCCTCCACTTACCGTCTGGACGTTTGCTAGGGAAGAGGGGGGGGAGATAAAGAAAAGGGGGAAGAGTGGGGGTAATGAAGATGAGCAGGGGAAAAGAGAGAGAGAGGGGCTCATCACAAGAATCGTCTCTCAAGATGTGTGTTGGTTGTGTGAAGTAAGGAGTGGGTTGTTTTGGGTAGAGGAAGGAAGAATGAATGAATTCTCAAGATAACTCAAGAATGAAAGAATGCAGAAGTGGAGGGATGAAGGGATAGGAGGAGATTGTTAGAAGGATAAGGGGAAAGAAATTGAGGTCTCTACAAGTGTGGGAAGCTGAATGACACTTAATGGACAGACTAGTAAGGGGGTGAAAGGGTGACAGTACTGGTAAGGGGGTGAAAGGGTGACAGTACTGGTAAGGGGGTGAAAGGGTGACAGTACTAGTAAGGGGGGTGAAAGGGTGACAGTACTGGTAAGGGGGTGAAAGGGTGACAGTACTGGTAAGGGGGTGAAAGGGTGACAGTACTAGTAAGGGGGGTGAAAGGGTGACAGTACTGGTAAGGGGGTGAAAGGGTGACAGTACTAGTAAGGGGGGTGAAAGGGTGACAGTACTGGTAAGGGGGTGAAAGGGTGACAGTACTAGTAAGGGGGGTGAAAGGGTGACAGTACTGGGAGGGGACGAGGACACATACAATACACTTACTGAGAACGTAAAGAGGAAAAATACGTGAGTATGGAGATCATTAAAAGTATAACCTAACCATCAATGGTGTACCTCGGTAGCTGGGCGTACCTCAGTAGTCAAGAATAGGTACCAGCGTGGTGAGGGACACGGTACCATAGCCATTAACGGTACCCTGCGATAATCCAATGGGTTACCTTACCTTGACCTAGCTTTACCTACCTTACCTTGGGAGAGAGGATCAGGTTCTTAGTCATGAACGATTGCTTTGACCTCTTACCCCTGTTGCTTTTCCCTGCCCTGCTGTCTGCTGTACCCTCTAGTCCTCCCCCCCTTCTCTCCCTAAAGTCTGCGGTACCAGCCTTTTTTGGGTCTTGTCCTAATGTCACTGTAAATTCCATTCCCGTTTTATAATGGCACTTTTATTGAGGCAGTTGTGGCATAAATTGCATCGTTGCTCTGCTAAATGCCTCGCCTAATGTGGATTAGTTCTGGCTACTTTTACTGCTGCCGGATTTATAATTTTGGCGTCCGACCGACCGACCGTCCGGCCGTCCGGTCGGTCGGTCGGTGGCGTATTTTCAATCTCGTGGAGGTGTGTGTTGGTAGATCTTCCTGTGTCGTCTGCTGGGGGTGATGGCGGTCTGCTGCCGCCTCTGCTGATATTAATTGGTCTTCTGGTGGTGATGGTCTGCCTGGTTTGGCCGTCTGCTGGTGTTGGTGAGTCTGCTGGTGGTGATGGGTCTGCTGGTGGTGATGGGTCTGCTGGTGGTGATGGGTCTGCTGGTGGTGGTGGGTCTGCTGGTGGTGATGGGTCTGCTGGTGGTGATGGATCTGCTGGTGGTGATGGGTCTGCTGGTGGTGGTGGGTCTGCTGGTGGTGATGGGTCTGCTGGTGGTGGTGGGTCTGCTGGTGGTGATGGGTCTGCTGGTGGAGATGGATGTGCTGCTATCTCAATACATAAGGGGAATAACTAGTTAATCTCTCATGGTATTCAGATGGGAATGTGGTAAAGTTACCTATACCTGATACCTGATCAACCGGGCTGTGACTCATACGTGAGACTGAGAGCAGCGGAGCCTAACAGTCTGCTTGGTCAGACTACCAACCGTGAGGGCCTGGTCAGAGACCGGGCCGCGGGGACATCGATTCCAGGAATCAACAACGGCGTTTGATGGTGGTGGTGGTGGGTGGGTTGGTGTGTGCAACCCGTTCTCGCAAATTCGTAAAGTCAATATTGACTTATTAACTACGTGCATAGGTGATATACTAAACATAATAGATACCCTTAAAAAGATTCATAGAAAACACCGACCTTACCTAACCTTGTTAGTATCTTAAGATAAGCATCTTATTGCTTCGTAATTACAATTATTACTTAACCTATACCTATTATAGGTTAGGTAATAATTGTAATTACGAAGCAATAAGATGCTTATCTTAACATACTAAGTAGGTTAGGTAAGGTAGGTGTTTTCTATGAATCTTTTTAAGGGTATCTATTATGTTAAGTATGTCACCTATGCACATATTTAATAAGTCAATATTGACTTATTAAATTTGCGAGAACGGGTTGGTGTGTGTGGTGGTGGTGGGTGTGTTGATGGTGGTGGTGGGTATAGTGGTGGTGGTGGTGGTGTTGGTGGTGGGTATAGTGGTGGTGAGTTGTGGTTCTCGTGGGGATGGGTGGCGTGTGGCGGTGACTAGGCTACTGTTAATTATTTAGTGCCTCCGCCGGTCCGGGTGTTGAGTTTCTGTAATGTTGCGGAGAATTGCCTCCCGTATTCCCCTGTCAGGGCACGAAGACCTCTTCTAAGTGCTCTAGTAGTCTAGCACATGGTGTGCAGAGATTCCCTCCTTGTTCCAGTATTCCAGCTCTGGTTGGGAAGATATCCTCTTCTTGTTCCAGTATTCCAGCTCTGGTTGGGAAGATACCCTCTTCTTGTTCCAGTATTCCAGCTCTGGTTGGGAAGATATCCTCTCCTTGTTCCAGTATTTTAGCCCTTGGTGTGTAGATATCCTCGTCTTGTTCCTATTTCCAGCCCTTGTTGTAAAGATATCCTCTCCTTGTTCCAGTTTTCCAGCTCTGGTAGTGAAGATATTCTCCTGTTCCAGTTTTCCAGCCCTAGTTGTGAAGATATCCTCTCCTTGTTCCAGTATTCCAGCTCTGGTTGGGAAGATATCCTCTTCTTGTTCCAGTATTCCAGCTCTGGTTGGGAAGATATCCTCCTGTTGTTCCAGTATTCCAGCTCTGGTTGTGAAGATATCCTCTTCTTGTTCCAGTATTCCAGCTCTGGTTGGGAAGATATCCTCTTCTTGTTCCAGTATTCCAGCTCTGGTTGGGAAGATATCCTCTTCTTGTTCCAGTTTTCCAGCTCTGGTTGGGAAGATATCCTCCTATTGTTCCAGTTTTCCAGCCCTAGTTGTGAAGATATCCTCTCCTTGTTCCAGTATTCCAGCTCTGGTTGGGAAGATATCCTCTCCTTGTTCCAGTATTCCAGCTCTGGTTGGGAAGATATCCTCCTATTGTTCCAGTATTCCAGCCCTTGTTGTGAAGATATCTTCTCCATATGCCAATCCGTGGGGTAGAAAACAGTGTACTCAGTAATGTGAACAATGATTTGCTTAATTCCCAATTTCCAGTCTGTAGCAAAGACAGGGACTGTACTCCTTCCAGTTATACTATACAGTGTTCCAGTCTGTAGCAAAGACAGGGACTGTACTCCTTCCAGTTATACTATACAGTGTTCCAGTCTGTATCGAATATATCGACTGAACTCATCCCAATTATATTATCCAGTGTTCCAGCTGAAGAAAAGGTAGCGACTGTACTAATTCCAGTTATTACAGTTTAATGTTCCAGTCTGTAGTCTAAACAGTAATTGGACCTTTTTTTTAGCATACCTTGCTTTCCTCTTGTTTTTTGCACTTGTCAAAAATAATAAAAAAATTATTTTGATTTGTAATGAGTAATTGAACTTTCAGAAGATATTCACAGCCTCTCATAATAAACTTTAAAGTCCTGGTTAAGACTCTCTGTGTTCTTGTAATGACTAAACAGTCTAATTGGGAGTAGAGTCGTTATTTTGATAAAACTTTACATTCCTACACTAGGCTTATTCTGAAATAAAGGCTTTTCACGGTCCGTATAGAGGTGGTGACAGTGACTGTGTATTCACTGTTAGAACCACTGTCAGTGTTACAGTGCGTCTGTATCAACCACTGTACCATTATTCCAGGGCTAGTTGCAGATAATTCCTGAACTACCTGTTCAGGGATTCCGAGACATGGAAATTCCCCCCAAATTCCCTCCCTATGTATACTCATTCAAAATTGTGTATGTATACAACTCTATATTCCTGTATTCCATTCCGTGACGTAGTTTCTAGGTGTATTTTACCATTCCAGAACTGGATATAGACAGTTCCTTTATCTAGTCTAGTATTCCAGTCCTTGGCTCAGACAATTGCCTGCTGCATTCCAGTCTTTGAATCCAGATAATTGCTTCTGAGATTGGAGTGTGGCTGTGGACAAATAATATTTTCATAGGAGCAAGTTCCATCTGCGGGGGTTATTAAGCTAATAATGAGTCGTGGAGTCCCTGGAAGACGTGATTAGTATGCATTAGCTAATAACGAGGGCTCCCAACGTCTGGATATTGATACAAGGTCGACAAAACATTGGTGATCTGCGTTTCGGGTCTGATTACCTTCTCCTCTCGCCTGTCTCTCTCTCTCTTCCTCTCTCTCCCGTTCCTCTTCCTCCTCCCTTCGCTGTCATGTCCTCCGTTGCCTCGTGGACTCAGGAGTGATGATTATCTGTGTTCTTTCCCTCATCATAATCAGCGGCGGCTTCATCCGCTGTTCAGGAGGGTCCAAGGATCCATTTCACAATTTTCCTCCATTGTGCGCTGGTTTGGTTCTGTTGTCCTGTGTTCTGCGGCCTCAACTCGCGGGAGATCTTTTGTGGGGCGTCGCTCGCGGTCTTGGCCGCGGTCTTTGTGCCTCTGGTCGCGTCTCGCTGGCGTCCTGGGCCCCCTTACAAGGCTCTCTTCTGAAGCTCGCCAAGCTACACCTCTCCTCTTTATCCTCTTGTGAAGCTCACCATGGCACACTTCTCTTTATCCTCTTCTGAAGCTCACTAAGGCACACCTCTCCTCTTTATCCTCTTCTGAAGCTCACTAAGGCACACCTCTCCTCTTTATCCTCTTCTGAAGCTCACTAAGGCACACCTCTCCTCTTTATCCTCTTCTGAAGCTCACTAAGGCACACCTCTCCTCTTTATCCTCTTCTGAAGCTCACTAAGGCACACCTCTCCTCTTTATCCTCTTCAGGGGGATCATTCTCGTTATCTTCAGCGTTACCAACAACGTTTCTTCTGCTGTTAACGTGTAGATCTGTTTTTTTTATCTACCTTTTCCTATCTGTAAATTCGTTACCTTGGTTAATATGCTGCTAGTGTTGCCCAACTGGTGAGAGAGAGAGAGAGAGAGAGAGAGAGAGAGAGAGGGGGGGGGGGGCGGACGATAAAATCAAACCATCATTATATCTGTTATACGTAGAATACGTAGAATATTGAAGAGCTCAAGGCAAGATACCTTTCTGCGAAAGCAGAGTAGACAGGCAAGCAGTTAGGCAAGCAGGAAGGTAATTCAATCCTAACAAGCATTATTGATATACTTGCGCAAAGTGGATAAACTGGCAGTTAAATAAGTCGGTAGGTATACAGATAGATTTGCTGATAGACAGGTAGATGTGTAGATACGCCAGTGACCGGGGAATAACAGGTAGACAGACCATATATAATTTAAACTAATGCAAAGGTAGGCTGGAGCATAATGGTCTGTTAAACAGTGGTATCGTCGCTAGGAAAAGTGTATTTATTATCAAAATTGTTTCATCTGGATCGCTTTTGATGTCCACCAACTAATTAGTGGGATGTTTACTCTTGCATGTTGAAAAAGAGATTGAGAAAGAAAACTGGGAAATGGGGGAAGGGAGGGAGGGAGGGAGGGGGTTGAAGAACTGGGGCTGGGGGGGGTGAAGAACTGGGGCTGGGGGGGGGGTGAAGAACTGGGGCTGGGGTGGGGGTGAAGAACTGGGGCTGAGGGGGAGGGGAGACTAGGCTTTGTGAGCGGCAGTGACTTAATGTTGGTTTTGTGTTGTTTGTGGCTAGGGATGTTACCTGTCCACTTAGGTGTCTGGTAAGACAGTCCTGGGAGACAGGACCCTGCCTGGCGGGCGACGTGATCAGCCAGACTGTTTGTTGTGTCAATCTCGCACTCCGACACAGTCCCTTTGAGGCTGTCCCGTTTATTTATGTATGTTTATGTGTCGAGTCTCAAGCTTGCACTGCTTTAATACCTGAAGTGAAGCATTGCATCATATATTATATATATATATATATATATATATATATATATATATATATATATATATATATATATATATATATATATATATATAAAAGCGTTATTTTACTTCATTCTACTTTGCTCTGAGGAAGGTGAATTAGCCGAAAACGCGTTAAGCGTTTTCTATTTTTCAAATGTGGTTTTACCACATACTTGTATCAGTGTTTTTGTGATCATTGTTGCATATATATATATATATATATATATATATATATATATATATATATATATATATATATATATATATATATAACAATTGACCTCAAACTGAAAGAAAAATTACTGTGGAAGAATGAGTGAGCCTTGCAACATTGGAACAATTACAAGGTTCATTACAGATGTGCACACACCTGTTACAGCAGTAGGAAGCCGACCGGTGAGGGTCGGAGGAGGAGGAGGTGGCACTCGTCACGGGCAGAAGTGTGGCACCCTGGCGAGGTAAGGATGCCCCATTTTTCTCTATGAATCCCCGTGATTTTCGGCCTTAACACGCTGACAAATACTTCATTATGTCACTATTGATCTCTCATTTTTCCTGTGGATTAGATTTCCTCTGGCACCTTGTACCTCTGCTTCCACCCCTCGCTGCCCCCTTGTCCAACCTGCTCTCGTATTGGGGGGGGGGTGTGGTGACTGTTGGGGTAAGGGGGGGATTACGCCCCCCTAGTAACACAGCCCCCCTCACTCGTTAGCCCCCGATATCTGTGCGGGAAACTGCGCCATCTTTTGCAATATTACCTCCATTAGTGCTCTATACCGGGCAGATTGTGTTCTGACAACAGCCAGTATTTACTGCTACTGGGTTAATTGATGGTGTCCTAGGTAATACATGTACAGTGTTAGGGTGATGAGAGGGGTGCTAGGGTGGTGAGGGCTCGTGGCAGGCCTGGGAGAGGGAGTGGTCTTGTGGGAGGCCTAGTAGAGGGAGAGGTACATGATACCTTGCATGTATCTGGATTGAAGTCCATTAGCCAGTTCTTTGACTACCCCTGACGCATCCCCGGTTATTAGGTTGTTTTCTTCATCAGTGTTGTATCAATAACAACCAATAACATGAAGCAACAATGTCCTCAATCAGGTCAGTGATTGATATCAGTAATGACCCCTTTATTTAACTCCACTTGTTACTTCCACTAGATTTGGGTGTTGTCAAATCACGCAAGTACTCTCTAATATAATATACCATCCTGCCAGTTACCCTCTTTAACCTGTGCAGACGAGGAGTCACAATAACGTGGCTGAAATATGTTGACCAAAACACACACTAGAAAGTGAAGGGACGACGACGTTTCGGTCCGTCCTGGACCATTCTCAAGTCTATTTTCTTGGTCACCTTGTCCCACTGTCCCTTGTCCCAGGATCGGCCGAGCAGACAGCACGCTGGTCTTGTGATCCTGTGGTCCCGGGTTCGATCCCAAGCGCCGGCGAGAAACAATGAGCAGAATTTCTTTCACCCTATGCCCCTGTTACCTAGCAGTAAATGGGTACCTGGGTGTTAGTCAGCTGTCACGGGCTGCTTCCTGGGGGTGGAGGCCTGATCGAGGACCGGGCCGCGGGGACACTAAAAAGCCCCGAAATCATCTCAAAATAATCTCATCTCAAGATAACCACTGCTTGTCCCACACACACAATCGACTTGAGAATGGTCCAGGACGGGCCGAAACGTCGTCGTCCCTTCACTTTCTAGTGTGTGGTTTGGTGAACTCTGTTTAATCTTTTCTAATTGATCGTTATGCCTTGGCATAAAACCTTGTGATTGGTTGTCGGCGTTTAGAGAAGAGGTTTCTCCCGCTTTAGGCTAGATGGTTCGCTTGTATTAGTGTTTTGAAGACATGGTTACCTTACCTTGAGGTTATCTTGAGGTGCTTCCGGGGCTTAGCGTCCCTGCGACCCGGTCGTCGACCAGGCCTCCTGGTTGCTGGACTGATCAACCAGGCTGTTGGACGCGGCTGCTCGCAGCCTGACGTATGAGTCACAGCCTGTCTCCATCACCACTTCCTAAGCCACCACATCACTTCCTGTGTGTGTGTGTGTGTGTGTGTGTGTGTGTGTGTGTGTGTGTGTGTGTGTGTGTGTGTGTGTGTGTGTACTCACCTAGTTGTGTTTGCGGAGGTTGAGCTCTGGCTCTTTGGTCGCGCCTCTCAACCGTCAATCAACAGGTGTACAGATTCCTGAGCTCTATCATATCTACACTTGAAACTGTGTATGGAGTCGGCCTCCACCACATCACTTCCTAACCTCCACCACATCTCTTCCTCTGTGTGTGTGTGTGTGTGTGTGTGTGTGTGTGTGTGTGTGTGTGTGTGTGTGTGTGTGTGTGTGTGTGTGTGTGTGTGTGTGATCAGACCAGCCGCCCGTATATATGTTGGGAACGCAGGAACCAACTAAACTAATTTCCTCCCTATATATATATATATATTTTCCGTGTGAACACCAGCGAGCCCGTTCTAGCGTGGAGGTTCGCTGAGCTTGGTGGGGGGGGGGGGGGAGGGGCGTGGGGGGGGGGGAGGGGGGGAGGGCGTGGGGGGGGGGGAGGCTTGAGTTGTGGTTTGGTTTGTTTGCTGGAGTTGTAGACTGTGTCTACAACTCCAGCAATATGGTTGTTGTGGTTGTTGCTGAATGTGGTTGTTGCGTCGAGGTATGTGTGTGGTAGTGGTGGTGGTGGTGGTGGTGGTGGGTCTGTGCTGTGGGGTTTTGGGACCCCCCCCCCTCCCTCCCTCCCTCCCTCCCCCCCCCCCCCCTCTCTCCCCCCCCACACCAACACCTGACACTGGAGCCACCAACACCTCCCACACACACACACACACATATTGGCCAACCACAACAATCTCGATGATTGATAACAAACGCCGGTGTCACTCACACGTGTTATAGATTGCCTGTGTTCTTTGTTTGCTTTGGTTGTTTTGCTTTGCGTCACGCACACGGTGGTACCTGGTCTGCGTCACGCACACGGTGGTACCTGGTCTGCGTCACGCACACGGTGGTACCTGGTCTGCGTCACGCATTCGGTACCTGGTCTGTGTCACGCACACGGTACCTGGTTTGCGTCAGGCACACGGTGATACCTGGTCTGCGTCACGCACACGGTACCTGGTCTGCGTCACGCACACGGTGATACCTGGTCTGCGTCACGCACACGGTGATACCTGGTCTGCGTCACGCACACGGTACCTGGTCTGCGTCACGCACACGGTGATACCTGGTCTGCGTCACGCACACGGTACCTGGTCTGCGTCACGCACACGGTACCTGGTCTGCGTCACCCACACGGTACCTGGTCTGCGTCACGCACACGGTACCTGGTCTGCGTCACCCACACGGTACCTGGTCTGCGTCACCCACACGGTACCTGGTCTGCGTCACGCACACGGTACCTGGTCTGCGTCACGCACACGGTACCTGGTCTGCGTCACCCACACGGTACCTGGTCTGCGTCACCCACACGGTACCTGGTCTGCGTCACGCACACGGTACCTGGTCTGCGTCACCCGTCTAGCACTTTGGGCCCAGTTGGAAGGGGTCAGGATAAGGATTTGGGACGGGACGGTGGGAAAGGAATGGTGCCCAGCCACTTATGGACGGTCGGGGATTGAACGCCGACCTGCATGAAGTCAGGGACTACAACTCCCAGAACCCTATCAAGCAGGAAGTAAAACCGTTACTCTACCATCCAGCCCAAGTGATTGGACTCTGGAAATCAACCACAGGTAAATCTCTGGGGGCAGGTTTGGGGCTGTCTGCCTGTTGTGGTTTCTGTGACTGTCTTCTGCAGGCCACGTCAAGCAACAGCCTGTTGGATCAAGTTCACAAATCATGGCTGGCTTCATGCCGGGCTTGGGGAGTAGAACTCCAAGAACATACTCCAGGTATACTTCAGATATACCTACCTTACCTTGAGGTAGCCGCATGAATTAATGTCCTCGCGGCCCGGTCTCTGTGCAGGCCACCTGGTTGGTGGTGATCCACCAGGCTATTGGATGTCGCTGCCAGCAGTCTGACAAATGAATCATAGCCTGGTTGATCAGGTATCAAACCCAAATATTTGTTCTAGTTTTGTCCTCGGAATTGTTGTGTGTCCGGTTTAGCTGTTCATTATCCGGTTTAGTTGTTCATTGTCCGGTTTTGTTGTTCATTATCCGGTTCAGCTGTTCATTATCCGGTTTAGCTGTTCATTGTCCGGTTTTGTTGTTCATTATCCGGTTCAACACCAATTGCAACAGGGCTGTGTTTTATTGATGCGTCTATTGTTCTTCCTGTCTCTGTCTGTCTGTCTGTCTGTCTGTCTGTCTGTCTGTCTGTCTGTCTGTCTGTCTGTCTGTCTGTCTGTCTGTCTGTCTGTCTGTCTGTCTCTCTCTCTCTCTCTCTCTCTCTCTCTCTCTCTCTCTCTCTCTCTCTCTCTCTCTCTCTCTCTCATGGTGTGTCAGTCTCTGGTGTTCAGTAGTAGACCCGAGTTGGCATAAGAAGCTTACTTGTTCCAGAGCCGGCAGTAGATTACGGTATGGGAGAAGGCGGTACAGAGAATATCAGATAGGAATAGCGATGAAAGGCCGACACAGATCCAGTCGAAGAACGCGGCCACAGACCCAGACAAGTACTGGAATGCCTCAATAGCGTTTCATTCAGTTGAAGGGGCTGGGATGGAGGATGGAGACAAAAACAGGCCGGGTAGCGGGAATAATTATCCCCAGTGATTATCTTACATTTTTCTCCTCCTCCTCCTCCTCCTGCAAGGCTGTGAGGTGAGGCAATGAGGGAACGGAGCATGGGTTCGAGGGGGTGTTTAATTAATGGCGTGTGGGGGAAGCAATCACGCATACACTCACACACTTTGTCGGGACCAAAGAGCCAAAGCTCAACCCCCGCAAGGACAAATAAGTGAGTACACACACACACACACACACACACACACACACACACACACACACACACACTGACACACACACACACACAAACAACAACAACAACAAGATTAACGGGTTTCGTCAAGATTAGTGCCAGATCTAAGAGACTTAAGCTGCTAGTACAGGTTAAAGAAGGCACCTGGATGGGTTTGAACACTTTATGAATCGGGTTTTGGCGGTATCTGTCAATGACAGTGTCATTTTCTAAGTAGTTCCCTAGCTGTTCGAACTTATTCAAGTTCGGTAAGTAGACTTGGTGGACCAAACTCTCACAAGTCGAGCCTAGCCTCGGGCCGGGCTTGGGGAGTAGAAGAACTCCCAGAACCCCGCCTGGCCTCGGGCCGGGCTTGGGGAGTAGAAGAACTCCCAGAACCCCGCCTGGCCTCGGGCCGGGCTTGGGGAGTAGAAGAACCCCCAGAACCCCCATCAAGCAGATATCAAGCAGACGATAACAAGAATGTTAATCCCAGTCTCCCTAGTATATAGATAGCCTAAGCACAATCAGAGAACACTGTGGATATCAGAGGTCTACGGTTGTTCACATCCTCCCAGCAGGTATAAGAAATATTGCCGGAACAAAGGTGGAAGTCTTCAAGAAAACACTGGACAGTTATCTGCAAGAAGTGCCGGACCAACCAGGCTATAGTTGATATGTGGGCCTACGAGCCGCTCCAAGCAACAGCCTGGTGGACCAAGCTCTCACACGTCAAGCCTGGCCTGGCCCCGGACCGGGCTTGGGGGAGTAGAAGAACTCCCAGAACAATTATCATCATGGGTTATTATGATGAGTTATAAATGATGAATTATAAAGGATTTAGGCCCAAGGATGATGGAGTCAATTTTAGAGCCCTGAAGAGAGGAATCAGAGGAAATATTCACTTCATGCAAGATACCGAGGAAACTAGACAAGGTGAACAAAGACAGATTCACAACGTTTTGGTTAGATTCGACATCAAGAAAAGCTAGAAAGCGGGGTATAAAGAGCTTGACTTCACTTTCCCATGTTCACTGTTAGGTAAACACCACCATCACTGTCTCCGCTTTCATCCAGTCAACCAGTCAGCACGTCTGAATACTTGACCGCGTGTGTTCCTTCGTCCCCCCTAGTCATACGCCCGTCAAGTCGTCCGTTCTTGCAATAGTCCTTCTGTCTGTTCTCCGTCAAGCCTTCCGTCTAGCAGCCTTTCCCGTCTGTCACCAACGTCCAGGGCTGGACAGCGTTACATCTGTATTGGACAGCGTGATCGGGGAGCCTTGGAGGTGGCTGTGTCAGGAGGGCCAGGTCTCAGGAGAGCCAGGTGTCAAGAGGGCAAGGTCTCAGGAGAGCCAGGTGTCAAGAGGGCCAGGTGTCAAGCTGACAGGAATATCTGTCGTTGGTGGAATGGGTTACTTTGTAGAGGGGGGGGGGGTCAGTCAAGGAGGTTAGTTGTGTATGGGGTTCAAAGAAAAGAGTTGGAGTAAGAAATAGGAATCGGTTATATTAGAGAAAAGGGGCCGCTTTAGACTGGGTGGGGGGAAGAGTGGATGGGGGAGGGAGAGGGTGAATAAAATTCTCTAAATGAAGAAAATGTCATATGTACAGATGCAGGAGTAATTAAAGTCTCTATTTGCCTTCCTGCTATGTTACAATCATAAAATTAAAAATCTCATGGAATAATGTAAAAAAAAAAATTAATAAAAAAAAGGTTCTAGACTCAGTACGACTGAGATTAAATTTTATACAATGTTGTGTTGATTTTGGCAAGGTCATAGACTACATAAGTAAGATATGTTTAATTTTGTGTCATCTTGTGCTGTTCAGGTGCCTCTGTGGCCCAGGGTGGCACTGTCTTTGCCCCTCGGCTATATGTATAAGAGGGAATTTCTCTGGCTGTGGTGGGTATGTGGGCCCTGCGGGCCGCTCCAAGCAACAGCCTGGTCGACCAAACTCTCACAAGTCGAGCCTGGCCTCGGGCCGGGCTTGGGGAGTAGAAGAACTCCCAGAACCCCATCAACCAGGTATCTGTTCAAGGTTGGAAGCCAGACGCTAGCCAGGGGCTAGTCACGCCCAACTTTGCAGGGGGAATGGTCTGCGGTTCGGGACGGACATAGACTGGTCGTGGTTGGCCTAAATTAAATGATTTGAGAAATATTTGTATATTTATAGACCCCCACCCCCCTCCTTCCATGCGATTTTCATGTAGTCGAGAAGGAAATATTTGGCCCATGTGCTATTGTGATTTCCTTGTTTAATCCCACGGGCTGTATGTTTGCTAAATATAGCAAATATAGACCCCATGATATGCCGCATGCCTCGGGATACGGTATACACTTGTATAACTTAATCGGCGTTGTATTATCCTTTTGTAATACTGTAGCAATGTGGCCTTGTATCAAGGCATCGTTGTATCAAGGTAGCCCAGAGCGTCCAATTGACCTTTATCGAACGTATTCACATTTTAACGCTCTGTTTTCCAATACTGCACTCACCATGCATACATGCATACATACATACATACATACATACATACATACATACATACATACATACATACATACATACATATATACATTCATTTGTAGCAGAGATATACAAAAATGAAAAGGACTGATCGCTCGGTAAACTAATCTGTATTGAGAAAGATCTCAGATCAACCAGGTATCAACCAGGTAACTATCTGTCTGGTAAACTCTCTCTCTCTCTCTCTCTCTCTCTCTCTCTCTCTCTCTCTCTCTCTCTCTCTCTCTCTCTCTCTCTCTCTCTCTCTCTCTCTCTCTCTCTCTCTCTCTCTCTCTCTCTCTCTCTCTCTCCTCAACTTCCTGCTCCCATATGGTCTAATGCTCTTCTCAACTCCCCTCTCTCTCACCTCACACTTTTCCTTCTCATTTACTGTTCCTCTCTCACCTCTTCTCTTCCCCCCCCCCCTCTGTCCCCTTTCCCACTCTCTTCTACCATCTTCTCCTAATATTGCACCTACGTTCTTTTCGGCCACGATCATGTAATATTCAAACTCGCGACATTTTGTTCGGGTTTAGTGATAAAGTTTTGGAGCGACCTTCATCGTGGAGATGAACGATAGCGGGTGAGGATGTCACCCACCTCATCCCGGAGACACACATGCTGCTATCCTGGGACTTTGGAGGCATGCTGGGTACCTGGTGCCATGTTGGGACCTGGTGCCATGTTGGGACCTGATGCTGCCATGTTGGGACCTGGTGCCATGCTTGGACCTGTGCCATGTTGGGACCTGGTGCCATGTTGGGACCTGGTGCCATGCTTGGACCTGGTGCCATGTTGGGACCTGGTGCCATGCTTGGACCTGGTGCCATGTTGGGACCTGGTGCCATGTTGGGACCTGGTGCCATGCTTGGACCTGGTGCCATGTTGGGACCTGGGGCCATGCTTGGACCTGGTGCCATGTTGGGACCTGGTGCCATGCTTGGACCTGGTGCCATGCTTGGACCTGGTGCCATGCTTGGACCTGGTGCCATGTTGGGACCTGGTGCCATGTTGGGACCTGGTGCCATGTTGGGACCTGGTGCCATGTTGGGTCCTGGTGCCATGCTTGGACCTGGTGCCATGTTGGGACCTGGTGCCATGTTGGGACCTGGTGCCATGCTTGGACCTGGTGCCATGTTGGGACCTGGTGCCATGCTGAAGTCCACCTGCCATTCCTGCCTCCCCTAATGCCAGCCCGGAATTGTTGCGTTATCCTGTCACTCTTAAGAGTGACAGGATATGGCACCAATCCCAGACGCTTGAGACCACACCTAGAGGAACACTTTCTATTAAACGAACACGCTGTCTTCGAAGAACACATCCTTAGAAGAACACAGCCTCAGAAGAACACACTCCTAGAAGAACACAGCCTTACAAGAACACACAGATAAATTGAACTCTAGAGAAACATACAACCTGAAACAGTTTTCAAGTCCTTTCATGTAGCTAAATAAGCAATATAATTATTATCGAACAAGAAAACGTTGTAGATTCTTCAGTCATAGAAAATGTCTTTCGAGTCATGTGGAGAAAAAAAATTAGAAAAAGGAGTTTTAATGCATAATTGCCGGTGTCTTAAGGTGTTTATACGTCTTATTCCCTTGCTAAAATATACTGGGGGTAGGTTTTGTTCCATGGAAGGAGAGAATCGTTTGAAAAATGTAAGAGATGTTGCTTACAGCTTATTTCCTGGTAGGGGCAGTGATACAGAGGATATGTGTGTCGCTTCCTGCTTGTCTCTAAACGTGCTGCATTGTATTGTATTGCAATACAATGCAATACAATGTAATATATATCAAATGCATTATTCTGTGTTCTTCAGAGGCACATACGTGTATATATTTGTCGAGTTGGGCTGGTGTGTTGGTCGGTCAAATGCCCAACAGTTGGGGCGAGGGGAACACCCCCCCCCCCCTCCCGTCTTGGGGGGGGGGGTTCGCCCCCCTCTCGTCTTGGGGGGTTTCGCCCCCTCCCCCTCCCCCCCCCCCCCCCAAGACGGGGGCGCGTGCCCAGCATTTTTTGTGAAGGTGGGGCTAGGTAGGATGGTAGACGGACATGGGGGGTACCTTACATTGATTTCGGGGGGATCAACGTCCTCGCGGCCCGGTCTCTTGACCAGGCCTCCTGGTTGCTGGACTGGTCAGCCAGCCAGGCTGTTACTGCTTAAAAAGTTCTCTTGTTTAAAAAGTTCTTGTTATCCAACCTCTCATTATTTTTTCCCCCGTCGCTGTTGTGGCTGCCACTTTATTGTGATCTTTTGAAAAAGTAAGGTTAAGGTAAGTAAGTAAAAGTAAGGTTAAAAGTAAGGTAAGTAAGGCGATTATTTCCAAATCTTTTATATTGCTGTTTCGTTCTATAGTGTATAATTGAATTTATTAATCAATTTTATTAATTAATTTATTTAATTTATTAATAATTAATTTAATAATCTATAATTTGAGTGTGTTTTATGTGTGGTTTATACTTTTATATTTTCTTTTTTTTTCATGGCTTAAGAGCTGGAATTTATCTTCATTAACAGCAAGGAGAGGAGCGGGGAGGGATTTGTGAGGGGGCGTGGGGGAGAGACTTGGCAGAGTGAGGGGAGGGGGCGTGTGGAGGGACTTAGTGAGGGGAGGGGGGCGTGTGGAGGGGACTTAGACAGGTGAGGGGGGGACGTGTGGAGGGGACATAGACAGGTGAGGGGGGGCGTGTGGGGGGACTTAGACAGGTGAGGGGGGACGTGTGGAGGGGACTTAGACAGGTGAGGGGGGGACGTGTGGAGGGGACTTAGACAGGTGAGGGGGGCGTGTGGAGGGGACTTAGACAGGTGAGGGGGGGACGTGTGGAGGGGACATAGACAGGTGAGGGGGGGCGTAGGGAGGGACTTAGACAGGTGAGGGGGGCGTGGGGAGGGGACTTAGACAGGTGAGGGGGGACGTGTGGAGGGGACTTAGACAGGTGAAGGGGGCATAGGGAGGGACTTAGACAGGTGAGGGGGGCGTGGGAAGGGACTTAGACAGGTGAGGGGGCGTGTGGGGGACTCTTAGACAGGTGAGGGGGGCGTGGGCAAGAAGCCGTTGTGAGGCGACAGGGCCGGAGGGGACCATTTACCTGGAAGCTGCCTTTATTGCGTGCTTTATTAAGTCGTCTGTGATCCCTGTTGGCAATAAGGATCCCCACCCCATCCCCGTCCCCATCCCATCCCCGTCCCCATCCCCTCCCCGTCCCCTCACCGTCCCCATCCCCTCCCCGTCCCCATCCCCTCACTACGCTAATATGCCGCACCCCCACCAACCCCCCCATCAACCTCATATAACGCCCCCCCTCTCACTTAAATAGGCCAGAATGACGTCCCCCGCCACCTATTTCAGTAGGCTAATATGACCTCCACACTCCTCTACTGGAATATAACGCCGCGACACCCGCCAAGTATGCTGATATGACGTCCCACATTCCCCACAGTATGCTATGATGATTTCCTCCGGCCACGCTCTGGTCAACCAGGCTGTTAGACGCTGCTTTGCGCAGTCGGATGTATGAACCACAGCCGGATAAATCAGGTGGCCGGAGATGTTTGTAAAATTTCCTCTTGAACGCCGGGATATCCGGGTATGTGGATATTGATTCCTCGGAGGTACTGATAGCTACTGATAGCTACTGATAGCTAAAGATGTCGTCGTCTATCTATCTTCACCCTACCGTCGAGCAAGGCGTTCCATTTAGGTGAGCCGGTTACCATTTTAGGGAGCCGGTCGGCCGAGCGGACAGCACGCTGGACTTGTGATCCTGTGGTCCCGGGGTCGATCCCGGGCGCCGGCGAGAAACAATGGGCAGAGTTTCTTTCATCCTATGCCTCTGTTACCTAGCAGTAAAATAGGTACCTTGGTGTTAGTCAGCTGTCACGGGCTGCTTCCTGGGAGGGGGGGGAGGCCTGGTCGAGGACCGGGCCGCGGGGACACTAAAGCCCCGAAATCATCTCAAGATAACCTCTAGATAACCTCAAGATAGGTGCAGGTAACTGTGAGCGCATAGCTTGCCAGTCTCACCTTTCCTTACTCGTGTTGTTCAAGTTCAATGGTTCACAACATACCGCCTCCTCCCCCTCGTCTCCGATCTGAAAGGGTAGCTCGTGTAGTGGAGACAGCCTGCTGGTGGTCCAGCATATCCTAAGGCCTGCGATTATTAACTGCATTGATGGTTGGTATGACTAGATCATGAGAGAAGAGCCTAAGAGGCTGGCTCTGTCTCTCTCTCTCTCTCTCTCTCTCTCTCTCTCTCTCTCTCTCTCTCTCTCTCTCTCTCTCTCTCTCTCTCTCTCTCTCTCTCTCTCTCTCTCTCCCTCTCCCCCATGTGAATCCCTCCTTCTCTTGGTGTCTAATACGCTGTTGTATAAATCATGAAAGGCAACACTCAGTCGACTTTTAACAAAAAAAAACATGCTAATTATCATCAGTGCAACAAAGAACAATATATATATATATATATATATATATATATATATATATATATATATATATATATATATATATATCTCACCACCGCACCGCCACGAGTACCAAGGCCAGCTTACGGACTTAAGACAGACAAGTTCTGGGCTTAACTAAGACAGCGAGTGAACTTTGGGAGACTAAACTTGAATATAATGGAAGAGGCGACAAGATGGCCATTTTACATGAAGATATATTATGCATAATGGCACGCCCTGCTTTGAGAGTGCCACAATTTTGTGTCATAAAAAAAAATCATACTTATTTTCGGGTGGTATACTAATCGGCATGCTGTTTGAAGGACGGGCATACTCTTGGTATGCTGTGTACGCACATACACAACACATAGTTGTGAATGTGGGGAAGGTTTGGCATATCGAGAGGGAGGTGTCATGTTTGGTGTCATAATGTGCTGTAGTGTCACATTTGGAGTTGTGGTGTACTGGGAAGAGAAGCGAAGAGGCAGTATGAAAATAGCATAGCACCTTGAGAACAACAATAAAAGAACAGCTATAAAATACCAACTTATTACACCTTGAAACTATAAAAAAAATGTCCTCAGAAAACGATAGGGAAGTCTGTAAAGAACACAGTAGTTGATTCAAAACCCCTTATTAGCTATGTGGAGTCAATGGCTTAATATTTCTTGATAACAGAGTTATGCAAACCAGTTTGGAAGATACACAGAAGCACTTGGGAATAACTTGATGTAAGCAAAACATTAGGAACAGATTAGATTTTGTCGGGATGTTGAAAGAGGCAGCGAAGATGCTGTGTGAGCCTCTGGCTAAACTCAATAATGTATTGTATTCAAAGAAGAAGCCGGAATGAGGCCTTAATTGGCAGGTAGAAAATTGGCTTAATTGGCTTAATTGGTGGAAAAAATAGGACATGTTTATAAATAATAGAAGGGAACTATCAGGAGAAAGCGCCAAGTCATTACTGTAGCACTTGGAAGGGGTCGGGATAAGGATTTGGGATGGGACGGGGGAGAAAGGAATGGTGCCCAACCACTGGGACAAATATAAATAATAGAGATGGAACGAGAGGATATGGGTGGAGGATAGACACACAGATGAACCATTCAGATGTATGGGTGGAAGATGGACAAACCCACAAACCCATACAGATGTGATAAAATACCCCTCATAGCACAAGAGTAGCAGAACAAATCCACAAGGGGCCGTGACGAGGACTCGAACCTGCGTCCGGGAGCATCCCAAACGCTGCCTTTAATCGACTGAGCTACGACATGGTCAAAAGAGTTGAAACCCGAAGTTCTACTTGTTCATTTGATGCATCACGTCATTGTGATTTCTGTGTGTAGTACCAGCACATTTAATAGACAAGAGAGGCTGTAGGAGCTAACTGCATCCACAGTTTTAAAGTCGGATGTAATAGCTGGCGTATAGGTCAGACGTCATTGCATCAGTCTAAATGCTGTTGGAAACTCGGAGTCCAAGAGCTTAAATTCGTTCCTGCCGGCACAGATTGGTAAATGCAAACACACGAATGCACGCGCAAGGGCACGGGTTCGATCCTCGGCAGAGGCAGAAACAAATGTGCCGAGTTTCTTTCACCCTGGTGTGCCTGTTCATCTAGCAGTTAATAGGTACCTGGGAGTTAGACAGCTGCTACGGGCTGCTTCCTGGGGATGTGTGTGTGTGTGTGTGTGTGTGTGTGTGTGTG
The DNA here is from genome assembly GCF_040958095.1 of Procambarus clarkii. Lineage (NCBI taxonomy): Eukaryota > Metazoa > Arthropoda > Malacostraca > Decapoda > Cambaridae > Procambarus > Procambarus clarkii. Next base: position 3,951,151 of record NC_091191.1, read on the forward strand.
TGTGTGTGTGTGTGTGTGTGTGTGTGTGTGTGTGTGTGTGTGTGAGAGAGAGAGAAATAAAAATTAGTTAGTAGTTAGTAACAGTTGATTGCTTGACAGTTGAGTGGCGGGCCGAAAGAGCAGAGGTCAACCCCCGCAAGCACAACTAGGTGAATACACACACGCACGCACGCACGCACGCACGCACACGCACACACACAAACACACAAACACACACACACACGCGCGCGCGCGCACGCGAGGTCACACAACACGTAAGTAAAAATAGAAAAATAAAGTTAAATGTTAGCAAAATTCTACAAGTTCAAAACAAAAAATGAAAAATATCCATAAAATACTTTTTAATAAAAGTTGAAAAAGAAAAAAATTGCAAAAGAAAAACAAAAGTAATTTTTATTAAAAATAGATAAGTATGAAACGGACGACGATATATATATATATATATATATATATATATATATATATATATATATATATATTGGAGAAATATGTAGAAACGGGAAGGAAAAATAATTCATAATCGGTACAAAGTAACGAGTAAAACTGAATGTGTATGTGTATGTGTATGTGTATGTGTATGTGTGTGTGTGTATGTGTGTGTGTGTATGTGTGTGTGTGTGTGTGTGTATGTGTATGTGTATGTGTATGTGTGTGTGTGTATGTGTGTGTGTGTGTACTCACCTAGTTGTACTCACCTAGTTGTGTTTGCGGGGGTTGAGCTCTGGCTCTTTGGTCCCGCCTCTCAACCGTCAATCAACTGGTGTACAGATTCCTGAGCCTATTGGGCTCTATCATATCTACATTTGAAACTGTGTATGGAGTCAGCCTCCACCACATCACTTCCTAATGCATTCCATTTACTAACTACTCTGACACTGAAAAAGTTCTTTCTAACGTCTCTGTGGCTCATTTGGGTACTCAGCTTCAACCTGTGTCCCCTTGTTCGCGTCCCACCAGTGTTGAATAGTTCATCCTTGTTTACCCGGTCGATTCCCCTGAGGATTTTGTAGGTTGTGATCATGTCCCCCCTTACTCTTCTGTCTTCCAGTGTCGTAAGGTGCATTTCCCGCAGCCTTTCCTCATAACTCATGCCTCTTAGTTCTGGGACTAGTCTAGTAGCATACCTTTGGACTGCTCTGTGTGTGTGTGTGTGTGTGCGTGTGTGTGTGTGTGTGTGTGTGTGTGTGTGTGTGTGTGTGTGTGTGTGTGTGTGTGTGTGTGTGTGTGTGTGTGTGTGTGTGTGTGTGTGTGTGTGTGTGTGTGTGTGTGTGTGTGTGTGTGTGTGTGTGTGTGTGTGTGTGTGTGTGTCTAATCGATAGCATCCTGCGGTCGTCCTCCTTGTTTAACGACGACATTAAACCTTCTTATAATGCCGCCGTCAACGGGCAAGATTGATGGGGAAGGAGTGTGTTTGGATGTGTGTTAATTGTTAACTTTTTTCCAAAATCTATTTGTGTAAAAGTGAAATACACAAAACAGTGTATTTCTCGTGTTACCCCCCGTTGAAAAGCAGAGGTGCAACAGGTACTCTGAGAGAGAACTCTTATCAACATCAGAGGCCCGAGACTGTTCAACACGCTTCCGCTACACATAACGGGCATAACTGGCCGACCCCTCACAGTGTTCAAGAGAGAACTGGATAAGCACCTCCAAAGGATACCTGATCAACCAGGCTGTGATTCATACGTCAGGCTGCGAGCAGCCGCGTCAAACAGCCTGGTTAACCAGTCCAGCAACCAGGAGGCCTGGTCGACGACCGGGCCGCGAGGACGCTAAGCCCCGGGAACACTTCAAGGTAACTTCAAGATAACCCTCTTGAATCTGTTACGTTTATTCTCGTATTAAACCTTCCTTAAATGAATGGTTCGGACTCAAGAGCTTAAAGGGCAGGTATACATGTAAGAATTATATGTTCAGTAAATCCTGTTGAACGGAGGATTAAGTAAAAAGATGAAAAAGCATTCAGTGCGCTAAACTCTCTTGTTATTGTAACTGAAGGTATTTGCCCAGAGAGTGTTTTGAAAAGCCTGAGGGTTTAAAGTTCACAAAATTGTGAATTTTCTTTTAACGTAATAAGCGAGAAACGTACATTTTGTTTTGTTGGAAAAAAATTACGTTTTGCGTTGGGATATTTAATCCCTTCTGACATGGTTCTCGGGGTTTCATAAGGAATTACTTTAGTGTGTAGGCTTATTCCCTATTTCCAGGTATTCTCACAAGTCAATCCTGGCCTCGGGCCGGGCTTGGGGAGTAGAAGAACTCTCAGAACCTCATTCAGGTACAATCCAGGTACAATTTCATCAACTTTAAATGGAACATTTTTTATGTGCAACGAGTTGCCATTCTAGAGAATGCTTGTGTAAAAATGAGTGTATACTGGCTTTTTCTAACTTGAAAGGTTCTTCTTATCCAGGAAATCTTTTCTTGCTGTTGTGACAACTGTTAATTGTCAATCATCCTTATATGTAAAGTCTTCTGACAAGACCTAGTCCTCAGTCCTCAATTACAGTTATCAGCCACTCAGTGAGGCTCTTGTGGATTAATCATTAAAAACCAGTCAGTGGGTTGTGGTGGTGTGATGGGGTGTGTATCAGTAGCCAAGTGCGCTATCCAACAAACTGCTTAACCAACTACCCAATTAATCACCTACCTTACCCTGTGTTTACCTTGTGTTGGTTCCGGGGGTCAAGAGACTCACAAGCCTGCCTGGTCAACCAGACCAGCTGCTCGTAATCTGAGGTAAGAGTCACAGCCTGTTCGTCCAACCCGTCCTCGACTCAAGTCCATTACATTCAGCGGTCGACCCCACAGACGCATTCATAAATTTTAATATACTGTTCATTCAAAACGGGAATTTTCTCAAGAATAAATTAATATTATAATATATTAGCATATTGTGTATATAAAGGCATAGGTTAGGTTAGGTTAGGTGTTTAGGTTCTGTTGGCGATTACTTGTATTTGTAGTACGTGGGTGAAGCATTTATAGCGTTGTGATTCGAACAAAATTCGTCAGTGAAACACTTGTTCCGGATATGTTCGAACGTCAGCAGTTGTGAGTCGTGTGTTAACCGCTTTTCATTCATAAACAGGGGGTTTGGCGGGTGCATGGAATCACTTTTGGGTCTTTGTTTGGAGGACGGGCTGGTTCGTCAGGTATCGTTTGGAAGTGGTTTATCGAATTCTCTTTTGAACACCTGTGAGAGGTCGGCCTGTTATGTCCCTTAAGCAGCAAAGACCCAAAGTCCATTCCATCTACCCGCCAAACCCCCTATTTATGAATGAGAAACGGTTTACACACGACTCACAACTGATGAGGTTCGAACACTTACGGAACAAGTGCTTCACTGACGAATTTTGTTCGAACCACAACGCTGTAAATGCTTCACCCACGTACCACAAATACAAATAATCGCCAACAGAACCTAAATACCTAACCTAACCTGACAAGGGCCTAAATATGTACAATATAGTAATATAAAATAATTTTAATTTAATTCAAGTCCTGTTTTGAATGAACAGCATGCTAAAATTAATGAATGCATCTTTGGGGGTCGACCGCTGGATGGAATGGATTTTATCCGTGTCATAATAATTAACAAATGGAATGCACTAGGCACTGATGTGGTAGAGGTGATGTACTTCATACACCACAGTTTCAAATGTTGATATGACAGAGCCCAATAGGCTCAGGAACCTTTACACTACTTGATTTGTGAGTACTGCTGCGAGATGTCCAGCCTTAACGCTGTACTGTGGGGTGTACTGTGTGTATGTGTGTGTGTGTGTGTGTGTGTGTGTGTGTGTGTGTGTGTGTGTGTGTGTACTCACGTATATGTGCTTGCGGGGATTGAGCTCTGGCTCTTTGGTCCCGCCTCTCAATTCTGTGTGTGTGTTTGTGTGTTTGAGTGTGCGTGCATAGCAGCGTGGGCACCTGTGTCCGGCGGCCCTCTCAGCGGAAATGGGGCGTGCAAGAGGGCGTACAACAGGGCGTACGGCGGGGCGGAAAGTTGGGAGCGTTGCTATTCATCAAAAAGCAGCGAGTGGCACGGGTCTCATCTTGGCGGTGCGTAAAAAGCCGGGATTACTTATTCATCGCCAACCTTAGCCCATTCTGGATGCTAATTCTCCAACCTCCTCGGGGGACTATCCATTTTAACCACGATGGAAACCCCTAGACGACTTCCAGTGGAGAAATTGTCGTGGGGGGGAGGGGGGGGGGAAGATGATGAGGTATTGTCGGGGGATGAGTTGCTGCTGTTGAGTCCCGCAGCTCATCACTTAATCGACCGGGGTTTAGGTTTCAGAAACAATTGGGCTCTGGCATATCTACCTTGAGAGCTGTGTATAGAGTGGCCATCACCACCCTTGATTCTTGGCATTTAACATCTGGTCACTATCCTTGCGGTGGCGATTGTGGTGATAGTGATAGGTATAAAGGATGATGATGGTGGTGAAGATATTAAGAGGGTGAGGTACTAGAGTATATGGTTAAATTGGTAACAGCGGAGATTAACAAAACACATTAAAGTTCGCTCTTGAAGACAGGTTTTGATGATTATTTCGTGTTTGATAAGTCACTCCTGGTTCTTCTCAGTGTTCCTAAACTGCATCACAACTGTCAGTGGCTTGTGGCTACCTTGTGTAGCTTCCGGGGATCACCAGTCCCGCGGTCCTGTCTCCGACCAGGCATCCCGGGTGCTAGACTGGTCAACCTGGCTGTTGGACGCGGCTGCTCGCAGCCTGACGTATGAGTCACAGCCTAGGTTGATCAGGTATCCTCTGGAGGTGTTTGTCGTGTTCTCTTTTGAACACTGTGAGGGGTCGGCCAGTTATGCTCCTTATGTGTAGCGGGAGAGTGTTGAACATTCTCGGGCCTCTGATGTTGATAGTTCTCCCTCAGCGTACCTGTTGCACCTTTGCTTTTCAACGGGGGTATTCTGCACATCCTGCCATGCCTTCTGGTCTCATGTGATGTAATCTCTGTGTTCAGATTTGGAACCAGTCCCTCTAATATCTTCCACGTGTAGATTATTATGTATCTCTCTCGCCTGCGCTCTAGAGAATACAGATTTAGAACTTTTAATCGGTCCCAATAATTAAGAAGACTTAGTGAGTGGATTCTAGCAGTAAAGGATCTTTGCACAATCTCTAGGTCAGCAATTTCTCCGGCGATCCAACAGCCTGGTTGACCAGTCCAGCAACGAGGAGGCCTTGTCGACGACCGGGTCGCGGAGTCGCTAAGCCTCGAAATCACCCGAAGGTAAAGCTTTGAATGGGGCTGTTAGAGTCCAACAATATTCCACCCTAGATAGCACTAGTGTCTTGAAAAGTATCATTGGTATGGCATCCCTTGTTTGGAAGGTTCTTGTTATCTAATCTGTCATTTTTCTTGCAATCGTGACAGCTACTTTATTGTATTCTGTAAAGATAAGGTCTTCTGACATGATTACTTCTTGATCCTTTACATTGCTTTTTCGTTGTATAGTGTGATTTTACTGTGATTTTTATATGGTTTCCAGTTTTTACATTTTTATTTTTCTCCATTGCGCAGGAGCTGGAACTTATTATCATTAAACGTAGGGGGCCTACGAGGGGCCTCGTAGCCTGGTGGATCAACCTGTCCTCTTAAAAAGAACGTCGCTTTTGGCCGTTTGCCCGTATGGCCGAATTTGGACGTAATTTGAAAATGAAAAAAAAATTAAAATAAATTTGGGATTTCTTTTTTCAACAACAGTAAGTTAAGGGTCCTCTGATAGGTTAGGTGGGCAGGAAATTCTCATAAAGTTTCAAAACGTTATGAAAAACGTGAATTTAAAGTGTCCTCTTATAACCTCTGCGCGTAAGGCGGACGACTCAAATAGAAAACGGAACAGAACGTCACTTTTGTGAGTCGATTTCATTTCAAATTACGTCCAAATTTAGCCATATCGCGCATACCAGCCAAAAGTGACGTTCTTTTTAAGAGGACGGGTTGGGTGGATAGCGCGCAGGACTCGTAATTCTGTGGCGCGGGTTCGATTCCCGCACGAGACAGAAACAAATTGGCAAAGTTTCTTTCACCCTGAATGCCCCTGTTACCTAACAGTAAATAGGTACCTGGGAGTTAGTCAGCTGTCACGGGCTGCTTCCTGGGGGTGGAGGCCTGGTCGAGGACCGGGCCGCGGGGACACTAAAAAGCCCCGAAATCATCTCAAGATAACCTCAAGATAACGTCATACTATCATCTGTGTCCGATTGAAAGACTTGATTTACATCCGATTGGAGGTTTGTCGTGTCCTCTATATTGTCTACTCGCATGAAAATCCTAGTCTTATCTGCAAATGATGATACAGTGCTGTAGTTTGTATCCTTGTGTATGTCTGATAGTAGGATGAGAAAAAGTATCGGAGCAAGTACGGTACCTTGGGGGATTGAGCTTTTCCCGGTAGATGATCCGGATTTTACTGTGTTGACTATTACTTTCTACGTTCTGTTCGTTAGCAAGTTGAAGATCCATCTCCTTACTTTGCCAGTAATTCCCCTTGCACGCATCTTGTGCGCAATAGCACCATCTTGAGGTTATCTTGAGATGATTTTGGGGCTTTTTTTAGTGTCCCCGCGGCCCGGTGTTCGACCAGGCCTCCACCCCCAGGAAGCAGCCCGTGACAGCTGACTAACACCCAGGTACCTATTTTACTGCTAGGTAACAGGGGCATAGGGTGAAAGAAACTCTGCCCATTGTTTCTCGCCGGCGCCTGGGATCGAACCCAGGACCACAGGATCACAAGTCCAGCGTGCTGTCCGCTCGGCCGACCGGCTCCCGACCGACCATGGTCACATTTGTCGAAAACTTTTGCAAAATTTGTGTATATTACATCTGCGTTTTGCTGGTCTTCCATGACACCTGAGACCATGTCATAGTGATCTAGCAACTGTGAGAGGCAGGATCGCCTTACCTAAACTACCTTACAGCTCTCTGTGTACCTAAACTACTTCACAGCCGTGTCCCTCACTCTGGTATGGAATCACTTCAGTCCCTCCTGTGTTCTCAAGGTTTTAATTATATCTTTCTGGACTGCGCTCCAGAGAATTAAATCTGGAGGCATTTGGACAATTCCAATAGTTTTGATGATTGGAGTGGATGCAGCAATGAATGGCTTCTGATAATTTTCTTGATCAACAATTTGCAACGTCTTAAATGTTGGCTGGTAGTGAGCTGCAATGTTCCAGTCTAGACAACATAAATTATTAAAAAATATATAAATATATGTAATGTGGCGTTCATATATATATTGCAATCCAGCCTGTGATTGATATTGGGTTATTTTATTGAGATGATTTGTTTGATTTGATCAATATTATTGCGTTTAATTTTATCAAAATCAGCACCACTAACACCACCACCACTACCACCATCACCACCACCACCACCACGGTGTATCTATGTATTTACGTATGTAGGTTAGCTTAGCATTTTAAAAGCACCGACTCACCTTCTGTGGTTGATTGTTCAATAAACCCTTGAACTATATGTTTAACACATCTCTAACCCTGTCAATGGAGGACAGAAGAAAATGTATATATGCTGGTTAGCATTGTAAATGTGTGGCCACGTCTGTGGTAGAAAATAATAATAATAAAGAAAACATCACCACTACCACCATCACCACCACCACCACCATCAGTACCACCACCACTACCACCACCACTACCACCAGTACTACCACCACCACTACCAGCAGCAGCACCACCACCACCACCACCATTACCACCACCACCACCACCACCACCATTACCACCACCACCACCATTACCACCACCACCACCACCACCACCACCACCACCACCATCACTACCACCATCACCACCACTACCACCACCCGCAGCAGGACGACGGCAGGCCCGTGCGGCAGTTTGTCAATACTCCCAATGCAATTACTGGACACCCAGACCAGCTGTCATCACCCAGGTCGGTTTAATCTTAAAGAATGATACGAGTTCTGATTATTCCCAAGTCGTCTGCACGACACTCTTGGATACCGTACTGCCTCGTTTACCCTATTCTGTTATGATATAATCTTCTTGGAATAGTATTAGCCTTGGAATATTCCTTGGAGTCAGCGTCCGGACTCATGGTGCTACTGTCAAGGCCAATTTGGTTTTTCTTCACTGCAGTAATTTGAATGGATCAAAATGATCTAATATTGCTGGCTTTCTTGGTTATTTTTAAGACAGCTAGATCACACATTGGAACAAACTCCCTGGGTCACCTTTGGGAAGAAACTCTGTGTGCCGGGTCACCTTTTGGAACAAGTTGACTGCGTTCATCCTTTGGAACAAAGTGCCTGCGTCACCCTTTCGAACAAGCTAGCTACTTAGGCTATCCATTGAAAACAAACCTGACTGGGTTACCCTTTGAAAAAAAAGTAGCCTCTGTCACCTTTTGGAACAAGCTGTCTGGCCCACCAATTGGCACTAGTTGCCTGGGTTACCCTTTAGAACACTTCAATCTCCCTCTGAAACAACCGACACTCACAACTTTGGAACAATCCATCTGTACCTCTTCTCTTTTAACAGTTCCCATGAACTACTAAAAAAACCATTCTCCGGTACTGTTTTGGAACGACTCCTGTGTACACTCCAAATCAAGCTCTCCCACTCTCTCTCGTCCCTTGTCATATCCCTCTGCAGGAATACCTTTTTGAATCTCTGTACATTTGCTAGTCCGCTCTTCCTTGCTAGCAAGTCCTCTTTTGTCATCCTCTTCGTCTGGAACGGTCGTGGACTGGTCTACAATTCCCCACGAACAAAATTCGTTCACCTCCTTCCGTAAGAGACTAAACCATTACTTTTTTTGGGAGGAGCAGTCTTCCTGGATCGCTTCCTGGAACATACAGCCACTTAATCTTGAGTCTACGACCAGATGAAATTGACTCTGTAAGATCATCCTCCTCTTTCGACATGGACGACCTCATCTCCATAATTTACCCCCCCAACGGCCTGGTTTTTAGAAAGGTGTTGAGTAACTTATGATGCGGGGCTGTTGGGCTTTCTCCTTTCTGGCTTCATGTTGACGCTGTTCCTTCGCTGCACCCTCCCCCAGGAGCTGTGTCTCGTCCTTCTCCTGAAGCTGAAGTTGTCCTATTGTTGTCCTCTTCCTGCTGAAGCTGTTCCATTATCCTCTTGCTGCTGCTGAAGCTGGCCCATTGTCCTCCTGGTGCTGAAACTGGCCCATTGTCCTCCTCCTGCTGCTGCTGAAGCTGGCCCATTGTCCTCCTGGTGCTGAAACTGGCCCATTGTCCTCCTGCTGCTGCTGAAGCTGGCTCATTGTCCTTCTCCTGAAGCTGAAGATGTTCCATTGTCCTCCTCCTGCTGAAGCTGTTCCTTTGTCCTCCTCCTCCTGCTGCTGAAGCTGGCCCATTGTCCTCCTGCTGCTGCTGAAGCTGTTCCATTGTTATCCTCCTGCTGCTGCTGAAGCTGTTTCATTGTCCTCCTCCTCCAGCTGAAGCTGTTCCATTGTCCTCCTCCTGCTGCTGAAGCTGGCCCATTGTCCTTCTCCTGAAGTTGAAGATGTTCCATTGTCCTCCTGCTGCTGAAGCTGTTTCATTGTCCTCCTCCTCCTGCTGCTGAAGCTGTTCCATTGTCCTCCTCCTCCTGCTGCTGAAGCTGTTCCTTTGTCCTCCTCCTCCTGCTGCTGAAGCTGTTCCTTTGTCCTCCTCCTCCTGCTGCTGAAGCTGTTCCTTTGTCCTCCTCCTCCTGCTGCTGAAGCTGGCCCATTGTCCTCCTCCTCCTGCAGCTGAAGCTGGCCCATTGTCCTCCTCCTCCTGCTGCTGAAGCTGGCCCAGTGTCCTACTCCTGCTGCTGAAGCTGTTCCATTGTCCTCCTCCTCCTGCTGCTGCTGAAGTCCCTCCCTCCCTCTCAGGGAGGTAGGGAGGACTATCATTCCGCGCGGGTGATAGTTACTAGTTAGTTAGTTGATATACGCCCTCGTGTCGTTAATATCCTTCTTAATTATTGCCCTGCCCTTAAGTTACGTCCCTCTTGGATGTCTCTTAAAGTAAGAGGAACCTGGCGGGTGATGGTGTGGCTGTCAAGCTCTAGAGTCTTTTTATATCTCGTGAAGGGGTCTTTTCAGAGCACGATTCACAGTCTTAGCGTCGCCGGAGGTGGTTGAAGAGGATGGGTGACAGGAGGATTACTTATTGCTGGGGGTGGGGACCTTCTTACCCCTTTTCATTCTCCCTCCTTCACCTCCAATCCTTCACCCCCAATCCTTCACCCCAATCCTTCCCGTGCTGTGGGGAGGCGTGTCTGTGTTGGAGATGGTGATGTGACATCGTGTCGTTGGAGAGTCTTTGGAGAATGTCTTCCTGGTGTGGAAGAGCGAAGGGAAAGGAGAATGTCTTCTTGGTGTGGAAGAGCGAAGGGAAAGGAGAATGTCTTCCTGGTGTGGAAGAGCGAAGGGAAAGGAGAATGTCTTCCTGGTGTGGAAGAGCGAAGGGAAAGGAGAATGTCTTCCTGGTGTGGAAGAGCGAAGGGAAAGGAGAATGTCTTCCTGGTTTGGAAGAGCGAAGGGAAAGGAGAATGTCTTCCTGGTGTGGAAGAGCGAAGGGAAAGGAGAATGTCTTCTTGGTGTGGAAGAGCGAAGGGAAAGGAGAATGTCTTCCTGGTGTGGAAGAGCGAAGGGAAAGGAGAATGTCTTCCTGGTGTGGAAGAGCGAAGGGAAAGGAGAATGTCTTCTTGGTGTGGAAGAGCGAAGGGAAAGGAGTGTGCTCTTCTTGATGGCGGTACTATTTACCTCTTCTCTTTCTCCTCCATCTTCATCTGCCACATTTTCCTCCTCCTTTCCTTCCTCTTCTCCCCCTCACTTCTCATATATCTCCTTCCCCCTCTTCCTCCTCCCTCTCCCTTTTCTTTCTCCCTCTTCTTCACTTACTTCCTCTCCCTCTATGCTCCTCTTCTTCTCACGTCTTCACTCCCCTCCCCCCTTACCTTCTACTCAATCATTAACTACAATAAGGCGTGTCATTGTATGTCGTTGCTCCTCACAATCATTATTGTAGCCCTGATTTTCTCCTCCTCACATGCCTCTCTTCCTCTAATCCTCCCCCCACCTCTTTCTCTTCCCTCTCCCTCCTATTCCTCTCTTCCTTACGACCAGCGAAACACAGAATAAATCGACTTCCATTCACTCTCCAATATAAAAAATAATGACAATAATAATAATGATAGTTTCTCTGA
>NC_091191.1:3964872-4000679 GCF_040958095.1 Procambarus clarkii
ATCCTGGACCATTCTCAAGTCGAAACTGGATCTCATTTCACCGTTAGCGCTGATAGGCTACCACGATGATAGAGCCACGACGCCACTAGGTCGTTACAACTACGACCTTTACCACGACGACGACTCCGCCACGACATCCAGGACCCGAGGCGGGAATATCGCAGCTCCACAGTCGGAGAAAATTGGCTACCCGCATTCCGCCGTAGCCTCCAGCTGATACAATATACACTCAAACATCAATTTTAAGTTTTGAGATGAGTTTAGAGAGAATATGCGTCAGGGCTACAAGGACATAAGGCCAGGGGCTGACAGTGTCAGGGCAATAGGGACATTAGGGGCAGGGGCTGACAGTGTCAGGGCTACAGGACATAAGGGCAGGGGCTGACAGTGTCAGAGCAACAGGGACATAAGGGCAGGGGCTGACAGTGTCAGGGCTACAAGGACATAAGGGCAGGGGCTGACAATGTTAGGGCTTCAAGGACATAAAGGCAGGGGCTGACAGTCTCAAGGCTACAAGGACATAAGTGCAGGGGCTGACAGTGTCAGGGCTACAGGGACATAATGCCAGGGGCTGACAGTGTCAGGGCTACAAGGACATAAGGGCAGGGGCTGACACTATCAGAGCTACAGGGACATAATGCCAGGGGCTGACAGTGTCAGGGCTACAAGGACATAAGGGCAGGGGCTGACAGTATCAGAGCTACAGGGACATAATGCCAGGGGCTGACAGTATCAGAGCTACAGGGACATAATGCCAGGGGCTGACAGTATCAGAGCTACAGGGACATAATGCCAGGGGCTGACAGTGTCAGAGCTACAGGGACATAAGGGCAGGGGCTGACAGTATCAGAGCTACAGGGACATAATGCCAGGGGCTGACAGTGTCAGGGCTACAAGGACATAAGGGCAGGGGCTGACACTATCAGAGCTACAGGGACATAATGCCAGGGGCTGACAGTGTCAGGGCTACAAGGACATAAGGGCAGGGGCTGACAGTATCAGAGCTACAGGGACATAATGCCAGGGGCTGACAGTATCAGAGCTACAGGGACATAATGCCAGGGGCTGACAGTATCAGAGCTACAGGGACATAATGCCAGGGGCTGACAGTGTCAGAGCTACAGGGACATAATGCCAGGGGCTGACAGTGTCAGAGCTACAGGGACATAAAACGTGGATGCAGGAGGAGCAGATGACTCCAGTTAGCAGGCTGAGAGCTTTTCCTTCCCATAGCTCATGGAAAGCCTTACCCACTAATTTTCCCTGGAATACGACCCACCGGTCAATTTACAACCAGGTTCCTAAATACTGATGTGTGAACAGGGACGAACTGTTTCAGATCGGTCCCCAGTCGATCCTCTCTGCCAGGGGCTCGAACCTGATAAAATACCGATAAAAATAAAACGATTGAGCGACGGTCTGGCTTCTTGCAGGTCGGCGTTCAATCCCCGACCGTCCAAATGGTTGGACACCGTTCCTTTCCTCCCCCCGTCCCATCCCAAATCCCTATCCTGATTCCTTCCAAGTGCTGTATAGTCGTTCTCTCTCTCTCTCTCTCTCTCTCTCTCTCTCTCTCTCTCTCTCTCTCTCTCTCTCTCTCTCTCTCTCTCTCTCTCTCTCTCTCTCTCTCTCTCTCTCTCTCTCTCCCTCTATTAACAACTGGCCTTTAAATGGATTTGACATTTACATCCACCCATTTGCGTTTAATAATTTACATATAATAATTTATGGAAGTTACGCAATTTACAATTAATAATCATTTGCATAATTTATATAATTTATACATAATTCCCAGGATTCTCATCTGATGGAATCATTTAGTATTCACTAAGCTGGATTTCTGAGGCCTTGACGTGCCTCCGTAATGTGTTCCAGGAGTTCCTTTTGATACCACTCAAGCAGCATTGACTCAGTAAACACCTTTTATGTGAGCAAATAAGAGAATGGACGAGAAAGAGTGAAATTTGTGCGCATGTCTGTTCATAGTGATATTTGTATATTTTTCTGTTGTTTTAGCTTATCAAGAGTCGTGATAAGGTTACTAGGCCCATCAGGAGTCGTGATAAGGTTACTAGGCCCATCAGGAGTCGTGATAAGGTTACTAGGCCCATCAGGAGTCGTGATAAGGTTACTAGGCACATCAGGAGTCGTGATAAGGTTACTAGGCCCATCAGGAGTCGTGATAAGGTTACTAGGCCCATCAGGAGTCGTGATAAGGTTACCAGGCCCATCAGGAGTCATGACACTCAGATACCAGATAACGGCAGGGTCGAGACGCTCTTCACTCTTGAAAAGAGTCAAGGGAACGAGACATCCACTATTCTTTGTCACTCACTTTTGTAAAAGAGAGTCAGGCTATGTAAACACAGCTGGTATTGCCAGGTGTGGTGGGGGAAGACAGCTGGTGGTGGTGGTGGAGGAGGAAGACAGCAGCTGGTGGTGGAGGAAGGCTGGTACTGTGAGAGAGAACTCTATCAACATCAGAGGCCCGAGACTGTTCAACACGCTTCCACTACACATAAGGGGCATAACTGGCAAACCCCTCACAGTGTTCAAGAGAGAACTGGATAAGCACCTCCAAAGGATACCTGATCAACCAGGCTGTGACTCATACGTCAGGATGCGAGCAGCCGCGTCCAACAGCCAGGTTGATCAGTCCAGCAACCAGGAGGCCTGGTCGACGACCGGGCCGCGGGGACACTAAGCCCCGGAAGCACATCAAGGTAACCTCAAGGTGGTGGTGGAAGACAGCTGGTGGTGGTGGTGGAAGACAGCTGGTGGTGGTGGTGGAAGACAGCTGGTGGTGGTGGAAGACAGCTGGTGGTGGTGGTGGAAGACAGCTGGTGGTGGTGGAAGACAGCTGGTGGTGGTGGTGAAGACAGTTGGTGGTGGTGAAGACAGTTGGTGGTGGTGGAAGACAGTTGGTGGTGGTGGAAGACAGCTGGTGGTGGTGGAAGACAGCTGGTGGTGGTGGAAGACAGCTGGTGGTGGTGGTGGAAGACAGCTGGTGGTGGTGGAAGACAGCTGGTGGTGGTGGTGAAGACAGTTGGTGGAGGTGGAAGACAGCTGGTGGAGGTGGAAGACAGCTGGTGGAGGTGGAAGACAGCTGGTGGTGGTGGAAGACAGCTGGTGGTGGTGGAAGACAGCTGGTGGTGGTGGAAGACAGCTGGTGGAGGTGGAAGACAGCTGGTGGTGGTGGTGGAAGACAGCTGGTGGTGGTGGTGGAAGACAGCTGGTGGTGGTGGTGGAAGACAGCTGGTGGTGGTGGTGGAAGACAGCTGGTGGTGGTGGTGGAAGACAGCTGGTGGTGGTGGTGGAAGACAGCTGGTGGTGGTGGAAGACAACTGGTGGAGGTGGAAGACAGCTGGTGGTGGTGGAAGACAGCTGGTGGAGGTGGAAGACAGCTGGTGGTGGTGGAAGACAGCTGGTGGAGGTGGAAGACAGCTGGTGGTGGAGGTCTGGTGGCCACCAGCACTCCGGGTAGCTCCACTGTGTACTTTTAAATTGAGTCATTAATTCCATAGTGGACTATCAGCACATGAGTAATTACGTCACACCGGGTAATTTCCCCTAACATGCAAAGAGCGCATTAGGTGTGAGGGTGTTGGAGATGATGGTGAGGGAGAAGTGAGGGAGAGGAGGTGTGAGGGAGTAGTGAGGAAGAGGCTCTCAGGGATTTGCGAAGAAGAGGCGGTGAGGAAATAATGTTAAAGGAGAGATAATGTGGAAAGGCTGATGGCTGTGATGAAATGGTGGTGAAGAGAGAGGAGAGGAGAGAGGGAAGGGGGTGATACAGAAGGTGGGGTGGGGAGAAGGGAGAGAGTAGAGGGAAGGGAGACGGGAGGGGGGGAAGATGAGAGGTGTCTATAAATATGTCTGCCTGCTGTCTGGGGCTATGTAGAAAGAAATATCTTCCACCACCATATATATATATATATATTATATATGTTATATATATTATATATATTATATATATATATATCGAGCAAGATTATGTGTGGTTATATTGTCTGTGAACATAAATATTACTATTCAGGGTTTTTTGTTGATGATTTCGTGGGATTTTTTTTTAAAGTTGCAGGTGAGAGGATGTTAACTTAACAGGTTGACAGTGTGTCTTTGTCAGTCACGACAACATGTCTGGCATTTACCTACACATTTACCAATAGAAAGCTCAAGAATCGTAGACCTTTTGATTTAGGCGAAGTGCTCTCCAAATTGCACTGCAATTCTCCGCCCCAAGTGGTAAAGTGTTAATGGGCCCCCACTTACTGTTTTCTGGGGGTCCTGCCACTGACTCGCTTCTTGGAATATATTACACCTCTACTTTTGTTTGTAGATGGTGCATGCAACCGTCAATTTTCTCCGTTTGAGGGTGTTGCTTTGCTCTGTCTCACTCCATTACCGTCACTCCGCTGGAAACTGTAATTGCTGACTGTGGAGGCGCAGTTGTTCATTTGGTCTGAGAAGCAAGAGACGTTTTCAAATTGTTTCACTGCTGTAGGAATGGTTTCAGATTGTCTGTCTGTCTGTCTGTCGCACAGGCGGCCCTCAGATTGTTTCGGCTGTTGCAGGGAACGGCTTCAGAGTGTCTCAGTGTTGCAGGAATGACTTCAGATTGTGTCAAGTGTTGCAGGAATGACTTCAGATTGTGTCAAGTGTTGCAGGAATGACTTCAGATTGTGTCAAGTGTTGCAGGAATGACTTCAGATTGTGTCAAGTGTTGCAGGAATGACTTCAGATTGTGTCAAGTGTTGCAGGAATGACTTCAAATTGTCTCAGTGTTGCAGGAATGACTTCAAATTGTCTCAGTGTTGCAGGAATGACTTCAAATTGTCTCAGTGTTGCAGGAATGACTTCAAATTGTCTCAGTGTTGCAGGAATGACTTCAGAATGTTCCAGGAATGTCTTCGCGTTGATTCAATGTTGCAGGGGTCGGCCCGAAATGATTTGAGTGTTTCAAGAACGGCCTTTGATTGTTCTAGTGTTGCAAGTGTAGTTTTACATTTTGTGTTGCAGAAGCAGCTTCACAAGCAGCAGCCTCAGCTGCCAGCTTGCCCTTAACAGCAGCTCACTAAGCTTTCCCAACCTGCGTCAGGAGGATGTATATATATTTATTAATTTTCTGCTTATTAAACTTTCGTATGGGGGGGGGGGAGTGGAATTTAATTTTTATATAATGGACAAACTTTGTATTATTGGATTATTAAGGCTGCCTTATGACTCGGGGGGAGGGATTTCTCGTGCAAGTATGACCCAATCTGATGCACCGGTAAGGGAAGGATTGGAACCTGTCTAGACGTTCTCGAATTGTGTGCGTAATATGATGCACAATCTTGGTATTTATGAGTGCTGTGAAGCACTTTGTAGCACTGTGAAGCACTTTGAGGCATTGTGAAGCACTTTGAAGCACTTCTGGTTTGTGTTTATTTCTGTTAAAAGAATAGCTTCAGGTCATCTTCTCCAACCCCCACCCCAACCCCTTCCCCGTTTTCTCTTCATCCCCTTCCCATTTTCTCTTCAAGCCCTTCCCGTTTTCTCTTCAAGCCCTTCCCGTTCTCTCTTTATCCCCTTCCCGTTTTCTCTTCAATCTCTTCCCGTTTTCTCTTCAACCCCCTTCCCGTTTTCTCTTCAACCTTTTCCCATTCTCTCTTGAAACCCTTCCCGTTTTCTCATCAACCCCTTCCCATTCTCTCTTCAACCCCTTCCCGTTTTCTCTTCAACCCTTTCCCGTTCTCTCTTCAACCCTTTCCCGTTTTCTCTTCAACCTGTCCTCACACTTAATGCGTCTCAATTTCGACGCTTTATAACAAGAGCGTTCGGCGCGTTGTACGCCTAAATTGTTGACCTCTCACGGTGTTCAAGAGAGAACTTGATAAACACCTCCAGAGGATCAACCAGGCTGTGATTCTTACGTCAGGTTGCGAGGAGCGGCGTCTAACAGCCTGGTTGATAAGAGCACAAGGCTTGGTCAGAGACCGGGCCGCGAAAACATTAATTCCCGGAACCAACATAAGTTAGTAGGTGAGGCTCGGTTAGATAAAGTTAGGTTAGGCTGGGATAGGTTAGGTTAGGTGAGTTATGTTTCTCTAAGTTAGTTCGGTGCGGCTAGGTAATTCAACTTGAAGTTAGACAGTGATGTCTTATAAGTTCATTACCTCCCCTCTCTCTTTACACCCTACTTCTACCCGTCTCTACACCCCTACGTCTACCCGTCTCTACACCCCTACCTCTACCCGTCTCTACACCCCTACCTCTACCCGTCTCTACACCCCTACCTCTACCCGTCTCTACACCCCTACCTCTACCCGTCTCTACACCCCTACCTCTACCCGTCTCTACACTCTACCTCTACTCTTGCCCAATAATTGTCTACTCCGTACCCCCCTCTCACACCTTTCCTTGAACCCTCACTCACCCCCACACACCACACCCTATTCTTCCCCCCCCCCCTCCCACCTCTGTCTCGGGGTCCCCCCCTTATCTACCTATTCCCCTCTCCCCTGAAAAATCCTCCCTCCTCTCCCCCCAGGCCAACTCCCCTTCCCTCCTCCCTCGTCACATCATCTTCTCCCTCCCCCCTTCTCCCCCCTCACCTTCCCTGTCAACCCCCTTCCCCTTAAAGCAGCAGCAACACCCCCCCCCCCCCCGCTGAGTTTTAATTCTCGTAAAACACGCAAACTTAGTCCCTAGGTGATGCCAGTGACGGATGCCTTGTAATATACCCCCGGCACTTAGTTGGTGGCGAGGGGGAGAATACACCACCCCCTCTCTAGGTGGGGAGGGGGAGAATCCACCCCTCTCTAGGGGGGAAGGGGAGAATCCACCACCCCTCTCTAGGTGGGGAGGGGGAGAATCCACCCCCTCTCTAGGGGGGAAGGGGAGAATCCACCACCCCTCTCTAGGTGGGGAGGGGGAGAATCCACCCCCCCCCTCTCTAGGGGGGGAGGGGAAGAGTTCGGGAGAGGGGCACTAGGGAAAGAGAGGGGAGACTGGGAAAGGAAGGGAAACGTGAGGAGTGGAAGGAAGGAGAGAGAAGGAAAAGAAGAAGGGAGGAGGAGGAGGGGGGAAGGAGATGGAAGGAGACAGGAAGAAGAAGACAGTGACTCCACAAACGTGTCTTACAAAAAATAAACAAAACACGTATTAATTATATTATTAATTATTAATTATTATTAATTAATTATTAATTATTAATGTATTAATTAAACAGCTTACTAACGAAACGGATTTTAACATGACCCATAAGTGAGAGGCTAAGAGGAAGCAGAGAATGGAAGGAAAAGGCAGAGGATGCGAGGATAAAGGAAAAGGAGAAGAGGGATGGAAGGAGGTGGGGAGGTAGGTGTAAGGTTTGGTGACAAATTGTGACGTACTTTTCCCCTTTTCTGTTTAGAAAACGGGACGGTACGTCAGTTTCGCCAGCCAGCCGCTTTCATTTTCTAGTTCGACGATTTTTGGCCTTATTTGACTCATTGGAGCGAAAAGCGACGCTCTTTGCAGGAGGAGAGGTTGTCACCTGGCAGCAATAGCCCAGAGGATCACGCTGCCGCTCTCCCTCCCTGATAATTGAGATGAAAAAGATTACCAGGCACGAAATATATATATATATATATATATATATATATATATATATATATATATATATATATATATATATATTGCGTCTTGCGTTATCACTTTGACGCAAGATAACAGGACTTAGACACAAGGTAACAGGACTTAGACGCAAGATAACAGGACTTAGACGCAAGATAACAGGACTTGGACGCCAGATAACAGGACTTAGACACAAGATAACAGGACTTGGACGCCAGATAACAGGACTTAGACACAAGATAACAGGACTTAGACGCAAGATAACAGGACTTAGACGCAAGACAACTGTGTCAACACTCTCCGTGCGCCAAGGGGAGGGGGGAGGCTGGTGTGTAAATTGGCCCCGTGTGTGTAAATGGAAATGGAGATGCCTGTGTACTCACCTAATTGTACTCACCTAATTGTGCTTGCGGGGGTTGAGCTTTGGCTCTTTGGTCCCGCCTCTCAACTGTCAATCAACTGGTGTACAGATTCCTGAGCCTACTGGGCTCTATCATACCTACATTTGAAACTGTGTATGGAGTCAGCCTCCACCACATCACTTCCTAATAATTCCTAATAATGTGTGTGTGTGTGTGTGTGTGTGTGTGTGTGTGTGTGTGTGTGTGTGTGTGTGTGTGTGTGTGTGTGGCACCCAGTGTAGGACAGTTCGTAGGGGTGTGTGGAAAAAGTGGTGGTGTGTTGTGAAATAGGTGGTTGAAGGGGGTACTTGCCTAAACCAATGCATAAATTGTGCTAATTTATGCAAATTCGTGCTAAGTGTTGTGTACACGTGGTTGTGTGAAGCGAGGTGTTTGTGTGTTGTTGTTTGTTGTGTGTGTGTGTGTGTGTTGAGTGGCTTGGGGGGGGGGGGTGTGAAGAGTGAAAGTTTTTCCTAATCTGTCTAATGAGTTGACTCTGTTTCATCCTTCTTGTCGTCTGTGTATGTGTTGGTAGGTGTTTTTTTTTTGCAGTGTTGGCCTACCTTACCTTGAGGTTACCTTGAGGTGATTTCGGGTCTCAGCGACCCCGCGGCCCGGTCGTCGAGCAGTCCTCCTGGTTGCTGGACTGGTCAACCAGGCTGTTGGAGGTTTGGGTAGGTTTGTAGCAGTGGGTGGGTGTGTAGGTTTGTCATCCCCCAGTACCTCTACTCTTGACTCGGTCGTGTCTCGAAGATTTCAGGTTCGTGCGTCCGTCTGTCCGTCCGTCTGTCCGTCCGTCTGTCCGTCCGTCTGTCTGTCCGTCCGTCCGTTCGTCCGTTCGTCTGTCTGTCCATTAATCCAAGCAACTTTTTGTTCGCAGCGAATGTCTTTTTTCCATTTTCCAAGACGTTTGGGCAGTACCTTACCTTACTTTGGGGTGCAGACGAGGAGTCACAATGACGTGACTGAAGTATGTTGACCAGACCACACACTAGAAGGTGAAGGGACGACGACGTTTCGGTCCGTCCTGGACCGAAACGTCGTCGTCCCTTCACCTTCTAGTGTGTAGTCTGGTCAACTTACCTTGGGGTGAGTCTTAGACCAATGGTGTTCTGGCGACCAGGCAATCAGACACAGCTGATCGCAGTCTGATATAACAGCCAGGTTGATCAGGTGTCCTTTGGAGGCTTTTATAAGCTTACATTTTCAACACCATTAGGCCTCTGACTAAGGAAAATCTTCACTTGTACTAAGTTGACACATTGCAAGAAATTTGAAAATTGAATAACAAGAGATATATTGCTAGAACAAAAATTATGTTCAAGAAACAGCGCAACTTGTGATAACTTGGTCCACCAGGCTGTTGCTCGGAGCGGCCCGCAGGCCCACATATCCACCACAGCCTGGTTGGTCCGGCACTTCTCTCAAGAACGTATCTGAATGCTTCTTGAATGCATCTACCTTTATTCCGACAATATTCCTAATGCTTGCTGGGAGGATGTTGATAGCTGAATAGTTCAAAAAGTGGGGTAAGAGCCAATCTCTGATTGTGCCTATGGCACCTCTACTTTTCACTATAGAGTAGGTTCCGAGAGTAGAAGAACTCTCGGAACCAACTACAGGTAACTCCAGGTAATGGGGAACATTTGGTGAGAAGGAGGTGCTCCTACATCGAGCCGATGATGTTACATCGACTCGTTAATTAATTTGATAATTGCATCACAAAATATAGACTGACGGGGCAATTAACTAAAAATAATATCAGGAAATAACACTTGTAATTCATTCGTCAGTCAAAAGCAGCAGACTTTCGTAGTGTGAGTAGCTAACACATGTCCTGACCTCTGTTGTTGTTGTTGTTTCAGATTGAGCTACTCAGAATGAAGTGTCCATGTAGCACGGGCTATGGTGAGCCCGTAAGAACCTGACCTCTTTATTGGCTTCTTTTTGACCACCTAGGGTCAATACCTGCTCGAGATCTAACACCTTGATTGATGCTATTTGTCAACACCTTCTCACCCTTCTATTATTGAAGTATTATAGAATTATAGCAACAGTAAACATCACTTAGAGTGAATAATTAAAACGATAAAAAAGGCAGAATAAGCAACATTTGGAATATATTGATGAAACCAGACTAAACCACAAATAAACAGAGAACAGGAGCAAATCAAATACATTCCAAGAATGATCGAATTACCACGTATAGCCAAAAGCGATTATTGGCGGATCGTAGCTTGTTTGGGGAATGATTTTAAAGAGAGTAATGGAGTTACGTGCGTCGCCCAGCGGGAGACAGATCTTCCCATCACCATGGTGGCCTTTGTCGAAGTCTGCTCTCTCTGTTGTCTTCTTCTGTTGGATTCTGCTGCGGCCTTTATCTGCTGGCTTCCCTTGCCACTGTTTCTGTTGCTCTAATGACATTGCCGTCTTCTGTTGCTCTCTCACCACTGACTTTTTATATTGGCCTCCTCCTTTCCTCCTCCTCCTTCTACTCTAGCCGGTACTGTTGACCCACTTTGTCCATACTGTTGCTCTGTTCTGGCCTCTTCTGTTGATATCTAGAGCTAACGGTAAGAAGGTGAGACAACGGTACTGTGAACTAGCTATGTGTCGAGCTGGTTCGACACGCAGGTGATTCGACACGCAGACGATTCGACACGCAGATGATTCGACACGCAGATGGTTCGACACACAGATGATTCGACACACAGGTGATTCGACACGCAGATGATTCGACACACAGATGATTCGACACGCAGATGATTCGACACGCAGATGATTCGACACGCAGATGATTCGACACACAGCTGGCTCGACACACAGATGATTCGACACGCAGATGATTCGACACACAGCTGGCTCGACACACAGATGATTCGACACGCAGATGATTCAACACGCAGATGATTCGACGCGCAGATGATTCGACACACAGATGATTCGACACACAGATGGTTCGACACACAGATGATTCGACACGCAGATGATTCGACACGCAGATGATTCGACACACAGATGATTCGACACGCAGATGATTCGACACGCAGATGATTCGACACGCAGATGATTCGACACGCAGATGAATCGACACACAGATGATTCGACACGCAGATGATTCGACACACAGATGATTCGACACAGATGATTCGACACACAGATGATTCGACACACAGATGATTCGACACACAGATGATTCGACACACAGCTGGCTCGACACACAGATGATTCGACACGCAGATGATTCGACACGCAGATGGTTCGACACACAGATGATTCGACACGCAGATGATTCGACACGCAGATGATTCGACACACAGCTGGCTCGACACACAGATGATTCGACACGCAGATGATTCAACACGCAGATGATTCAACACGCAGATGATTCGACGCGCAGATGATTCGACACACAGATGATTCGACACACAGATGGTTCGACACACAGATGATTCGACACGCAGATGATTCGACACGCAGATGATTCGACACGCAGATGGCTTGACACGCGGCAAGGGAGCGCCTTGTGGCCTCTTATATTTACTTAACCGGTTTTAAACATTCAAAAATCTATAAAAAAAAAAAGTTGTTGCAAATGTTGCTATTGTTGTTGTTGTTGTTGTTGTTGTTGTTGCTGGGAGCTGCTGTCAACAACGACATTGATATTTATGACAGTAATACAAAATTAAACAGTTGAAGCGAAAGTGCAAATAAAGTACAATATATCAAAGAACTTCACACTAATATGTGCAATAGTCACATATTAAAACGAATGCAAGAAACAACTAAAAAAAAAAATATGTAATGCCAAGCTTTTTATTTTGGAGTTCTCTCCCCTCTCCGCTCCTCCCCTTCCCTCCCCCCCCCGGCCCCATTCATCACTACCCCCCTCCCTCACACCTTAACCCCCCCCCCATCACTCACAACCAAGCCTGTCCTCAACTCTTAAAAAAGTGGGTTGTGTTTGGTCGCCTAATAATAATCAACCACATTATCCCGTTCACGTGGTGGTTGGTATGATAGGAATGATGAGGTTGTGAGGGATTTGATGAGGAGGGGTGAAAGGAAAGGGGGGGGGGTATACAATGACTACAATGATGAGTGTTGCTAGTGGGACCTATCTACCTTGTGTGGGTAGAGGTAGGATGAGGAATATGTGTGTTCTAATGATGAATATGAGTGTTGGAGTGAGGAATATGTGTGTTCTAATGATGAATATGAGTGTTGGAGTGAGGAATATGAGTGTTCTAATGATGAATATCAGTGTTGGAGTGAGGAATATGTGTGTTCTTATGATGAATATGAGTGTTGGAGTGAGGAATATGTGTGTTCTAATGATGAATATGAGTGTTGGAGTGAGGAATATGTGTGTTCTAATGATGAATATGAGTGTTGGAGTGAGGAATATGTGTGTTCTTATGATGAATATGAGTGTTGGAGTGAGGAATATGAGTGCAGGTAAACGAGGAGAGGATAGTTACCAATCAATGTGCAGTTCTACGGGCTCACCATAGCCTGTGCTACTTGGAACTGTTTGTTCCAAGTAGCGAATCTTTAACAACAACAACAACAAGTTACCAATCGTGGGATCAATTTATCGGACATCCGCCATCAACCAGGAAACGCTGGCCCCAGCCAGGCTGCGATAGGACTAGAACTCTCGAAATAACCTGCAGGTAATTTACGGGAGCAAGTATATATTTGGGAGTTAGGGGCTGGGACCGGTGACTATAGAAGCTGGAACATGTATTAAGGGATCGGGAGCATAGGCTAGATTGTCACAGGATCTTGTGGAGCGTGGAAGGGAGAATGGAGCATGGGGGGAGGAGGGAGCATGGGAAGAGGGGGGGGGGAGGACTAAGGGATGACCAGGCAGACCAATTCAGTGACTAAAACACCCAATTCAATATACAGACAGCTGGGGCCCGACGCAACGCCACCCAACCCCCCCAAAAAAAATGGGTGTGGAGTTTGTACAATTTTTAATGTTCTTACCCAACAAAATGGACCCATTCCGCCCCCTCTGTGCTCCATTTTCACCAGCCCCCGCAAGCCCACTTCAGCCCAGCAGCCCTTAATTTTTTGCTGTTATAAAGTGCATATATATTTTTTTTTTGAGTTAACAGTTACCAGGGAAATGCTTGAGTATGTTCCTTTTTATTCCACTTTTTATGGCGAATGACTCTGCTGGGCAGTTATAGCCCTTGTTTGTGCTGTTTTGTACTGTACATGTACACCTTTGTGTTGTTATCGTGTACACGCTTGTAGAGTGTGTGTGTGTGTGTGTGTGTGTGTGTACACCCTAGGAGTGTTCTCGTGCTCACCTTTTGTATTCAGGCGATTAGTCACAATAACGTGGCTGAAGAATCGACTTGAGAATGGTCCAGGACGGACCGAAACGTCGTCGTCCCTTCACTTTCTAGTGTGTGGTCTGGTCAACACCTTTGTATTATTGTTACATGTGCACCCCTTTGTACACAGTATTCATCTTTGGATTGTCACTGTGTTCACATTTGTAATATCTGTGTACACCCTTGTACTGTCTCTGTGTACACGCTTATATTATCTCTGTACACCTTTGAATTGCCTTGTGTACAACCTTGTATTTTCTTTTTATCCTTGTGCTGTCAGCATATCTCAGTTGTACTGCCAGGGGTGACACTTGTACTGCCAGGGGGTGACACTTGTACTGCCAGGGGGTGACACTTGTACTGCCAGGGGTGACACTTGTACTGCCAGGGGGTGACACTTGTACTGCCAGGGGGTGACACTTGTACTGCCAGGGGGGACACTTGTACTGCCAGGGGGTGACACTTGTGCACTGCCAGGGGGGACACTTGTACTGCCAGGGGGTGACACTTGTACTGCCAGGGGTGACACTTGTGCACTGCCAGGGGGGACACTTGTACTGCCAGGGGTGACACTTTTGTACTGCCAGGGGGTGACACTTGTACTGCCAGGGGTGACACTTGTACTGCCAAGGGGTGACACTTGTACTGCCAGGGGTGACACTTGTACTGCCAGGGGTGACAAAGTTGTGGTGTCAGGGTGGCACTCTTGTATTCTCCATTCAGTTAGTTCAACCTGGAACCATCAAAAGCTCTCAAGGTCCTGGAATTACTAATCGGATTTAAGGCACATATTCTCGTCTATGTTTCTCTCTCCCTCTCTCCCTCTCTCCCTCTCTCTTTCTCTCCCTCTCTCCCTCCCCTTAGCACCTGTTGGTAGGGGGGACAACCGGCGTAAATTGCGCCCAACACAACCGGTCATTTAACAAAGCTGGCGGAGAGCTGCAGGACTCAACACGGAAGTTCGAATCGTTGGACGGAAAAAGAAAAGGGATTAGGTGATTCGTAAGGTGAATGCTGATTGGTTGGGTTAATCGTTGCTGTAGAGTCCTAAGTGTGGTGTTGATGGTTGGGCTGTGTGTATGTGTGTGGGGGGGGGGGGGAAGGGGGGGGGTGAAGAGTGGTGGTTGCCTTGGCTGACGATTTTGGTGAAGTGTGGTGGTTGTATTTGATTGTGGTGGTAGGTTGTGGTGGTGGTGTTCGGATGATGGCTGTGTCGTGGTGTGGTGGAGGCTGACAGATCGCGTCAGACTGTGGTGGAGGCTGACAGATCGCGCCAGACTGTGGCGGAGTGTGGCAGGACGTGATGTGGCAGGTGTGGCATCGTTCTGAGCCAGTGTGTCGTCAGACAGAGGAGTAGTGATGATGGTGCAACATTATCCTTATTGTGCAATTGTAGGGAGACATGAGGGGAGGGGAAAGATGTAGAGGGGAGAGAGTGAGGGAAATGAATAAAATGGAGAAGAGGGGAAAAACGGGGACAAATTTGCCGATGCAGGAGAAGACATGAGAGACGGATGAGCCAAGGAGAAGAAGGGACAAGAAATATAGAGAGATGGAGATACAGGCAATAGAAAGGAGGGAGAGAATATAATGGATAAAGAACAATGGAAAGAATTGAGAAGATAAATTGAATGTGAGAGTAGAGAGTGAAAAGGGGCAAGCCGGAGTAAGAAGAGAGGAAGTGGAACATCGGATGGTTAAGGGAGAGGTAATTGAATATAAAATATTGAAGGGGAGAATGAGAACCGGTTAGCCGGCGGTGGGAGCTTGACGAGACCTGACCCAAGCTCTCTTGTACTGATTACTGCCAAGGTCACCCACACCACCTGAGATATAGGTGGTCACCCACACCATCTGAGCTATTGGTCACCCACACCATCTGAACTATTGGTCACCCACACCATCTGAGCTATTGGTCACCCACACCATCTGAACTATTGGTCACCCACACCATCTGAACTATTGGTCACCCACACCATCTGAGCTATAGGTGGTCACCCACAACACCTGAACTATGAAGATCTAACAGATCTCAAACTCTGTCCTTGAAAGACAGAAAAACATGCAAATATGTTGGTTAGCATTGTAAAAGTGTGTGTGTGCGTCTGAGGTATAAAAATTCAGGTTCTCTTTTTTTTCACACACTGCTGGGTACAGGAACAGACGCAATCCATCCTCCTGAAATGATAACACTCATAATAGCTATTTGGTCTGAAAGGATAGTACTCATAATAGCTATTTGGTCTGAAATGGTAGTGAAATGCCTGAAATGTGCTCAATTACTGCTGGGTGAAACGAGGCGAACAATTAAGGATTGGCGCCTAGTCAATCCTCCCTAGTCAAGATACGAATTTGGTTCAAATCTCTCTCTCTCTCTCTCTCTCTCTCTCTCTCTCTCTCTCTCTCTCTCTCTCTCTCTCTCTCTCTCTCTCTCTCTCTCTCTCTCTCTCTCTCTCTCTCTCTCTCTCTCTCTCCC
This sequence comes from Procambarus clarkii, assembly GCF_040958095.1. Taxonomy (NCBI): domain Eukaryota; kingdom Metazoa; phylum Arthropoda; class Malacostraca; order Decapoda; family Cambaridae; genus Procambarus; species Procambarus clarkii. The sequence goes on from NC_091191.1 coordinate 3,980,700, forward strand.
AGATTTTCAGCAATGAATTAGCCTTTGTCAGTCATTCCTTGAATGATGTCCCTTATTTCATTCTATAATGTCGTGTCCTAATTCAGTTCACAACAATAGTTTGCATTGTTAACCCACTAACCACTGCTACCACCCCCTAACGACACTACCACCACTCCCACTATACCTCTCTCCTAAACTACCCTATAAAAAATTAACGATCTCTCCAATGAGCCCCTATGATTGATATCTTTCACTGCTGAACAGTGCCATAAACCATTGTCGCCTCTTTAACAAGCCCTTAGAATTGTTCTTCCCCCCCCCCCATTCTCCAACTCCAATGACCGATGCACGTCACATAACAATCATATTGCCCTAGTTAATGGCGTTGACTGTTCTCCCTTGATTGGATGACTGCTGTCGGAGGCCGGTGTTATTGGGGGATATTTGCCTAGTTGAACCTGATCACGTAATTCACCCATTTACCCATTAGGATTTTTCCCTTCCCCAGTATTGGGTATTTTATGAGAGTTGGGAGACTGTGTCAGCAATTCAGGGAGGAGAGAGAGAGAGAGAGAGAGAGAGAGAGAGAGAGAGAGAGAGAGAGAGAGAGAGAGAGAGAGAGAGAGAGAGAGTGAGAGAGAGAAAGAGAGAGAGAGAGAGGGAGAGAGAGAGAGAGAGAGAGAGAGAGAGAGAGAGAGAGAGAGAGAGAGAGAGAGAGAGAGAGAGAGAGAGAGAGAGAGAGAGAGAGAGAGAGTATTAATGAATACAGTGTACGCATTTACTGTCATTGCTTCCAAAAGGTGACAGAATTGTTACAGTGGATGACTCTTTTCCTTGTCATTTTTAGGAACGAACAAAATCATTTTTATTCGCTTTTATCCGTCGTACATTCCACGATGCATCAGGTCAGTGCGTGACCTCGCCAGAGGTCAGTGCAGCTCTCAGTGTAACCCGTAACAATTCAACCTTTTCTCATGACAAACGTTAAAATTGAAGCTCTTTTGCCTGACCAGAAGACGCCGAACGTTTGCCCCCCCCCCAACCATTACTTCCTTGAAATAAAAACCCGGCCTCAAATCAGGCTCGTTAAAGCGGCGGCCATCCCCTTCCTTCAGACGCAGTAATCAAATTTAAAATTCTGTATATGAAAAAATTAATGTGATGACTTAATGCAAGTTAATATTTTTGAATATTAAATTTCTATGTATTGCTAGGTACATGTTATGTTAGGTATAGGTGCAGTTGACGATTATTTGTATTTGAAGTTCGTGAGTGTAGCATTTAGAGAGTACGATGCCATAGATAGCTTTCTCTTAGAGAAAGGTACACACACCATCAGTTGGCAGTCGTTGTGTCAGCTGTTTTTCAGCCATAAACAGTATTCATTTTGCGTACTAATAATTTTGTAGAGAAAGGGAATTATCATAGAGCGACAAGCCATTAAGGCTATATTGCACTGAGAAGGGGGTCAGGATAAGGATTTGGGATGAGACGGGGGGAAAAAGGAATAGTGCCTAACCACTTGGACGGTCGGGGGATTGAACGCCGACCTGCACAAAACGAGACCGTCGCTCTACCGTCCACCTCAAGTGGTTGGGCACTATTCCTTTTCCCCCGTCCCATCTCAAATCCTTATCCCATTCCAAAGCCTAGTATAACACATATATTTACTACATTAGGCTTAAGATAGCGATTTTTAGGCCTAGGTTTTCCTTGATTATTGGTTATTTTCTAGGTAATTGACTATTAGGTTATAATTACTTTTCAATTAGATTTGGGCTAATTCATTAATGCAAGTTGTGATTTTTTTGGATCCAACAGTCAATTTTTGTACTTTTGACCAGAGAGTAAAAGTAATATTTATACTGGAAGAGGGGCTGGAATATTCATAAGAGGTTGTTGTTGTTGTTTAAGATTCGCTACTTGGAACAAAAAGTTCCAAGTAGCACGGGCTATGGCGAGCCCGTCGTTATAAGAGGTGATTGTGAGCGAATGTTCTCTGAAAGTCACTGACATCAGAGCCGATTAAGCTACGATTTATCGACATTTTGGTTAGCGGGAGAAGTCAATCTGTAGACATATTGTGGTTATTGGCCCCACAGGTGTGTGTGTGGGTGGCCGCTGCGCCCCTACACCTGTCTACACCTGTCCGGGACAATGCTGATGTGGCAGTGTTGCTACTGCTGGTGGTGGAAGTGGTGGTGGTGGAGCTGCTCTGGCGTTGTGTCGTGTTGTGGTGTTGGGTATTGTGGTAGTGTGTAGTGTGGTAGCGTTGTGCAGCGGTGCTTGGTAGTGAGGGGGGGGGTAGGAGTGTAGTGTGTTTACAAAGTGTTTAAGCAGACATTGACGACTGGAAATATGTGCATTAGAACAAAAGGTTAGCAAGTTGTCAAGAGAAAGCAGCAAATATAAGACATTAAAAAGAACTTATCACTTATACATCACGAAAATGAGATAGAGAGTGCAGGGGTCAATACATTTATTGAGAGACACCAAGAGGGTAAACAGTGGAATGTATAAGTGTAATGTATAATCTATAATTAATGTATATGTATGGAGAGGGGCGTCCCCCTCTCCATGGAAGGAGAGGGGGACGCCGTGTACGATAACAGGGATGGTGCATGAAAAGTCTCATTTGGCGCAGTAATAGGGTGTAATAGGGGTAATAGGGTGCCTCACTCACCCCAACACACCACCCTCCCTCTTCCCAATTGACTTGAGACTTTTCTAATGGAGAGGCAATCGTCTAAACTCCCTTCGCTCGCCTTACATTTCTCCATCAATTCTAACGTCCCAGTGAACTCCTCTCCCTCTTGTGTGTTGGATATGTTTACATCTCTCTCTCTCTCTCTCTCTCTCTCTCTCTCTCTCTCTCTCTCTCTCTCTCTCTCTCTCTCTCTCTCTCTCTCTCTCTCTCTCTCTCTCTCTCTCTCTTTCTTTCCCTCTCTCTCTCTGTTTATGCTGGAAAGATCTCCAGCATAAATAGATCTCTCAGATAGATATCTCTCTCCATCTATCTATTTATAGCTGAGAAAGATACAGATTAAAATAGCTTGAGATGAACGTCTTGTGTTATAGTAATGGTGTTCAGGCGGTTCACGGTCGTTGAGTCAGTAAACCTGGAGAACGTTAGCCTTAGAACACACACTTTCTTGGGAACACAGTAACGAGGGAATTTAAGCCACTAACGAGCAATTATAAAGCAATAGGTTTATTGAGTCGTGTGGACGCTGTACCGCACGTGGTGATTTACTGGTGATTGGATGGAGTGGATTGTGCTTGCGAGAGTTGAGCTTCGGCTCTTTGGTTCCGCCTATTGTGTTTGGCCCTCAATTTGTATTGGTCTTTACACTAGACCCGTTCTCGCACTTTCTTACAGTCAATATTGACTTATTAAATACGTGCATATGTGACATACTAAACATACTAGTTTACCTAGAAAAGTAATTACGAAGCAATAAGATGCTTATCTTAACATACTAAGAAGGTTAGGTAAGGTCGGTGTTTTCTATGAAGCTTTTCAAGGTAAACTAGTATGTTTAGTATGTCACATATGCACGTATTTAATAAGTCAATATTGACTATACGAAAGTGCGAGAACGGGTTGTCACACCAGACCCGATAATTAAATCATGCTTTCCGTTGATTATCTCTTGTTTCCTCGGTAGCAAAATGTAACATTACTGCCGCCTCTCTTCCTAATGAAGCATGGCAGGAAGTGCAAAATAACCTCCCCCCCCCCCATTGAAAAGCAGAACAATTAAGGAACAAATTAGGCTTTTGAACACTCTCCCTCTATACGTAAGGTGTTCAGCCCGATCTCTGATGGTGTTCAAAAGGGAACTTGATCAAGATCCTTGTAACTGATTCCTGATCATTCAGGCTTCAGTCTGGGATCAAGCAGCGGTGTCCAACAGCCTGGTTGATCAGACCATCAACCAAGAGGCCTAGTCAGAGACCGGGCCGGTGGGACATTAATCCTCGAAACCACATCAAGGTAACACCAGGGTGGAACGGACAGGATGGAACATGAAAGAGACGGAAGGGAGGAAAATAAAGGAGAGAGGAATGTGAATAAAAGGACCGCACGAGAGAAGGAAATATAGAAAAGGCACATATGAGAGTAGGCAGTATATAGATGATAGCGAATGGGGCGAGGAGAGAATATGGGAGGAGGATTAGGAGAAGGGAGGTGGACTGTATCTAGGGATGGATGAAAGACATGGGAGGGGAGAAGAGGGGAAGAGGGAAGGGAGGAAAGGGAAGGGAACAAGGGGGAAGGGGGCGGGGCTTGCTGAAGGGGCCCTGTTTTCAATCCCATAATCTGCTGACGCCAAGGGTTCAGAAGGGGGTACTAATGAATTCATATGTCGACCTGTCTACCGCGCGGTGGTGGTGGTGGTGGCGGTGGTGGTGGTGGTGGTGGTGGCGGTGGTGGTGGTGGTGGTGGTGGTGATGATGGTGGTGATGGTGGTGGTGGTGATGGTGGTGGTGGCGCAGTTCCTGGTGGTGGTGGTGGTGCAGTTCCTGGTGGTGGTGGCGCAGTTCCTAGTGGTGATGGTGGTGGTGCAGTTGGTGATGGTGGTGGTGATGGTGGTGGTGGTGGTGGTGGTGGTGGCGCAGTTCCTGGTGGTGGTGGTGGTGGTGGTGGTGGTGGTGGTGGTGGTGGTGCAGTTCCTGGTGGTGGCGCAGTTCCTAGTGGTGGTGGCGCTGGTGTTGGTGCAGTTCCTAGTGGTGGCGCAGTTCCTAGTGGTGGTGGCGCTGGTGGTGGTGCAGTTGCTAGTGGTGGCGCAGTTCCTAGTGGTGCTGGTGCTGGTGGCGCAGTTGGAATTGTCTCCACTCCCATATCTTCCGATTCCTGTGGCCTTAGAGTGTGTCAAGGTCCTCTTTGGTAGTGGTGATAGCTACTCCTTACCATCCAGTACAGGTGGCGGTATAGCTGTGTGGAAGGCCATCCCATCCTGGCCAGGGAGGGAGTCGGCCGAGCGAGGGAGCCGGTCGGCCGAGCGGACAGCACACTGGACTTCTGATCCTGTGGTTCCAGGGTCGATCCCGGAGCGCCGGCGAGAAACAATGGGCTGAGTTTCTTTCACCCTATGCCCCTGTTACCTAGCAGTAAAATAGGTACCTGGGTGTTAGTCAGCTGTCACGGGCTGCTTCCTGGGGGTAGAGGCCTGGTCGAGGACCGGGCCGCGGGGACACTAAAGCCCCGAAATCATCTCAAGATAACTCAAGATCCTCCGGTTTACATAGTAGTTTGTGTAACTATGTACACCGAACAGCCTGGTTGACCAGTCCAGCAACGAGGAGGCCTGGTCGACGACCGGGCCGCGGGGACACTAAGCCCCGGAAAAACTCCAAGGTAACCGTAGTACAAACTTGAATTGATCAATCATCAGTTTAATCACTGATGATTGACGTACTAAGTAATTAGATAGTAGAAGTTTGCACTATTCACTTTATAGTAAATCCGAAAAAAATGACGCTAAAAAACAAACTTAAATATTCTTAGGCCTAGTATAGTACACATATGTACTATATTAGGCCGCAGATATCGTGTATTAGGCCTCAGATATCGTGTATTAGGGCCTCAGATATCGTGTATTAGGCCTCAGATATCGTGTATTAGGCCTCAGATATCGTGTATTAGGGCCGCAGATATCGTGTATTAGGCCTCAGATATCGTGTATTAGGCCTCAGATATCGTGTATTAGGCCTCAGATATCGTGTATTAGGTCTAGGAAAGTTAGGTTACTTTAGTTTATCTTTGCAACATAAATAGAAAATCTTTTCCGGTTTGTCTAAAGTCAATAGTACCGATTTCTACTTTCTAATTGCGTAGTACGTCGGTATATGTACTATGTTCCCCATCGTTACTATAAGTACTAGCAAAACAGGAGGATGGACTGAGGAGGGATGGAGGAATGGGGAGAGAGAGAGAGAGAGAGAGAGAAAGGGGAATGGAATAGGTCAAGCTATGGGCTAATAGATGAAGCAAAAACAGGAGGTACATGAGTATTTTGCATAAAGACATCAGTATTATCCACCCGTCACATGAAGAGGTTAACCCCAGTAAGTGGATGGGTGACCGTGTCGCCAGCCTAGTACCAGGCTAGGCTAGGCTAGGCCTGAACAAAGAGGAAGTATTATGTTACCTGTGACAGTCGATTAAGGCAGTGTCCGGGATCCTCTCGAACGTAGGTTCGAATCCTCGACACGGCCCCTTGTGGATTTGTTCATTAATTGCTTTATGTCTTCCAAGCGTCCGTCGGATCTTACATAATAATCTTCCCTATTCTCTTACAGTGTGAATGATGCAGTGTTCTTTCAGAAGAAGAAAATGAAAAATCAGTTCAAATTCCAAGGACAAAAATAAGAGATGCAATGGATAGTTGAAGAAAAAAGAAAGTTGAAAATTAAGACAGTTGAAAATAAAGTTGAAAATAAAGAAAGTTGGAAATAACAAAGTTGAAAATAACCAAAAAGTTGAAAATAATAAAAAAAATGAAAACAACAAAGTTGAAAATATCAAAGAAAGTTGAAAAATAACAAAAAAAAGTTGAAAATAACAAAAAAAAATAATTGAAAATAACAATGAAAGTTGAACATATCAGAAGAAAGCTGAAAATAAAAATAAAGTTGAAAATAAAAAATTAAATTTCAAAATCAAGTTGAAAATACCAAAGTCATTGCCAGGTTTTAAAGTAAGTAAAGTGTTCACACACAGAGATAAAGTAAAGTCTTTCTCTCTCTCTCACTTTAAGTAAAGTGTTAATAAGTGCGCAGTGTGAGTGGAGCCAGAAGGAAGGGTGGAGAACCTCCTCCATGCAGGTGAGGAAGTCATCTCCAAGGTGAAGAAGAGGTCAGAAAGATGCTCGTGTCTCCAGGACCAAGATGACCTGAGGTGGTGGGTGACCTCCCCAGACGGCCCGTGGTGGTGGTGGTGGAGTGGGTAGAAGAAGGTATCAGCGTTACAGTAAGCTTGCATGCACTTAAGGTTCGTGGTTAACCGTGTGTCCTGTGTATTTTCCCCCTTACAGCAGGGAGCAGGATGCGGTACGGAGCCCCCTCTGCAGGCTCCGCCCCGGCACCCTTTCTGCTGACGCCCCTGCTGTTGCTGCTGCTCCTGCTAGCTGTTACCTGCTCAGTCGCCAACGCAAGTAAGTACTCTTAATCATGTTCTGGTGATGCGGGGGTGATGAGTCTTTTGGTACACTGCTGTGCCCGTTGGGCCGCTCCAGGTGTGGGAATTGTGTGTGTGTGTATGTGTGTGTCTGTGATGGCTTCGTGTCATGTGTGTGGAGGCGTGTCGTTATGCCCGGACAGTCGCGGACTACCGCAGGCACTAACAACGACTATCATCGGGCATTTACAGCGCCCTCGATGGTGCTAACGAGGTCATTTCCGATATGTGAAAGTCGCAGGTCTGCCTCGTGTTACATACGCACTCACCAAGCAAAAGCCGGCACCACTAAGTCGCAAACACACAACTACCCAACGGCTGCATAGGGGTAGTTCCGGACACGTAACAGTGGGAGAAGTAAAGCCCAGAGGAACAGCTCTGAAGGTACATAACAGACACCACCATTGTGTCCTGCCTACCTATCTACCTTGTATCTACCTATCTACCTACTTACAACCAGAAAGGTCACAAAATAGTTCATGATTAGGCGTTAGTCTCTCAACCACCGTTGTTTCCTGATGCCTGTCACTGGAATGGTGGTTAAGAGAGACCTTGACAGCAGTTCTGACTCTGGGAGTTGTTTTCTTAAGAATTTCATATCCTCGTCCTGAGGCCTACATTGTTGAGGATGACCTTTCGTAGCCGAGTAGTCGAGGCCCAGTCATCAGGTTGACTGATGGGGGCGTCGATCTGCGTGTGCTTCTTGAAGGTCGACCTCACAATGCCTAATTTCCCAGAATTGCTTGTCGACACATTTTAAGGACGACCTTGTTCAGGCCTAACTTCTCCAGTCACCATATAACATCTTCACGGTGAGACCCGCCATCAGACATCACAGTCGTAAGGAAATGTTTATCGAGAAGCTAGTAAAAACATTTCCTGGATTTCCTTTCAGATTCCAATGTCGTGAATTAAATGTATTCAATAAGAGGTATGGTTGGTATTAGAAGCTGTATAGGAATGGTCACAATAACGGGGCTAAAAATAATTTGCGATTTTCGGACTGAAACATCGTCCCTTTCCATTCATTTCACTACTTGGTAAAGGTACAAGACGGACCGAAACGTCGCCCTTTTCTAGTCATGTCGTTGAAGTCTTGAAGTCGACACTGTATAAACATCAGAGGTCCACGGTTGTTCAACGTCCTACCAGCGACTATCAGAAATATTGCCGGAACAACGGTGGACATTTTCAAGAGAAAACTGGACTGTTTTCTCCAAGGAGTGCCGGACCAACCGGGCCGTGGTGTGTATGTGGGCCTGCGGGCCGCTGGACCAACCTCTCACAAATCAAGCCTGGCCTGCGGGCCGCTGGACCAACCTCTCACAAATCAAGCCTGACCTGCGGGCCGCTGGACCTAACTCTCACAAATCAAGTCTGGCCTCGGCCCGGGCTTGAGGAGCAGAAGAACTCCCAGAACCCCCATCAACCAGGTATCAACCAGGTATCAATCAGGTATCAACCAGGGCTTAGAATATGCTGACTTAACTCTTTGAATATAATGATTTTGTCCCCGGAGTACGACGGTCGATCCTTTACTATGGCGAGTTAATCCCTTTGATTAACCACTGGTGTATGCTAGTTTGACCACCCGAGTATGCTGGTTTGATCACTGAAATACGCTGAGTTGATCGCTGGAATACGTCGGTTTGATCGCTAAGGTGAACACAGGTGCGCACAGAGTTGATGAAGTGAGCTTGAATAATCAATCCTTGGAGCAAAAGTCGCCTTGGGCCCGTAAAGCGATGTCTCTACTCTCCCAGACTACACGGCAAAGCACACCTGGGGAAGAGGCAGGCAAATGGAAGGATAGCAAGTGGATAGAAGGAGGAAAGGCGTGGATAGAAGGAGGAGAGGCGTGGATAGAAGGAGGAGAGGCGTGGATAGAAGGAGGAAAGGCGTGGATAGAAGGAGGAAAGGCGTGGATAGAAGGAGGAAAGGCGTGGATAGAAGGAGGAAAGGCGTGGATAGAAGGAGGAAAGGCGTGGATAGAAGGAGGAGAGGCGTGGATAGAAGGAGGAGAGGCGTGGATAGAAGGAGGAGAGGCGGTTTGGGAATGGAAATAAGGGCTAGAGACAGATGAGAGAATGAAGAAAAGGGGAAAATAAATTGAACAAGAGACAGTGTAGTAGCATCGAAAGGGGAAAGATGAAAGAAGAGAGAGAGAGAGAGAGAGAGAGAGAGAGAGAGAGAGAGAGAGAGAGAGAGAGAGAGAGAGAGAGAGAGAGAGAGAGAGAGAGAGAGAGAGGGGAGGGAGAGAGAGGAGTAAGTGCATTATGAAAGGAAGAGTAGAGGCAGTGTATCGAGGAGAGTGGAACTTGATGCTTTATTGACTTTCTGGGAAGGAGAGAATGAATGATTGTGATGAGTTACTAAGATGAGGCAGATGGGGGGAGGGAGGAAGGAGGAGAGAGTATACCTTCAGGGGAGGAGGGAGAGAGGGAGAGAGGGAAGGAGGACATTGTATACCTGGAGGTAAGGAGAGATTTAGGTAATGTTTGATGAAAATTGAGACGATTAAAGATAAAAGTGGAATTGGAGGAAGGTAGAATTGTGGAGAGAGAGAGAGAGAGAGAGAGAGAGAGAGAGAGAGAGAGAGAGAGAGAGAGAGAGAGAGAGAGAGAGAGAGAGAGAGAGAAAGAGAAAGAGAGAATGAATATAAAGCAAAACCTAAAAATGAAAATTATATTAAGATAAAACTAGAAATAGAAACAATACTCCCAATAAAGATGCAAAAAACACTACGAAGAGATATGGAAAAACAGAAGATAAAGGGAAAATAATTAAGATGGAAATGAAGGCTAATTCGAAAAGTTTGGGCAATTAATAAATTGATAAAGACAGCTGAGTGACGGAGATGGGAGAATGAAGAGAATCCAGCGAACAGGAACTAGAAACAATGAGAGAGGAACGATGTGTAGGAAGTATTGAATGATGGGGGACAAATGCTTAGTGAGAAAGGAGAGGGTGTTTACCTACGGTGATGGTGGGTAAGAAAGGGTAATGTGCTTACCTATGGGATGGTAGTGAGAAAGGTAAATGCTTTTCCTGCATTGATACTGTCTATAATTTTGAAGATGAGAGAGAGAGACAACAGACATAAAATGAATTAAAAATTCAGATTATGCAGAATGGCTTCCCATGTACTTAATATATAAATATAAAGTGAGTATATATATATATATATATATATATATATATATATATATATATATATATATATATATAATGGGAAGATATATGCAGTATGATGAAATCAGAATAGTTAGTAGAAATTAAAAGTATTACGAAACATAAGGAATACAATGAACCGTGACAAGTTTCAGCTGAAATTTCCGGATCAGCCCGACTGTGATGGCAGTATGGCCCTGCAGGCAGCAAAGACAAATAGCCTCGTAGATCAGGGAAAGGCTGTCCCAATGTAAAGGCTACCATAGTGGAAAGAGCTATCAAAATCAGCAGGCAAATTAGGAAATATGAAGAAATATTGGAAAGAAATTAGTAAAAAAAATAAATGTTGAATCCATGAAATAACATAGAAATTCGCGACGCATTTAACTTAATTAGGTAAGGCAAACACGTGCCAACTTTTGCATTCGCTTGCTGTTGCATAATTCACATAGATTGACGTGGAATTGATTAAAATATATTTGCACTTTCTAGTTGGTATATATTTACATTTAATTAATTGGTGTATTAACAGTCATACGGGAATTAATATGTCGATGTTAGTGCATAGTCGACTGTACACTTAGGCCTGGAGGCTGGAAGTAGGGGTCGAAATGGTCGAATACGATCAAACACGATCGAACACTTTCGAACAAGGTCGAACAAAGTCGAGTATTTTAAGATGGGTCGAGTATTTATATTTACCCAAGTGGTCACGGAATCCAAAAACGACGTCAACGACGTTGACGTCGACGACGACGATTCGACGTTGAATTTACGTTACTGGGGTTGTGTACCCACTGTAGGGGGGGGGGACAACTGGGCAACAATTAAACTAGGTGAAATCTGGATAAACTATTTCGGGGGCTATTCATGCCCATGCCACCTTTGGGGTGGCTTAATCTTCATAAATCAATCAATCAAACGGTTAAACTAGGTTGAAACTAGTTCAAACTTAGTTAAATCTTGATTAAAGTATGTCATACTTCAAGTTGGGTACACTTGAAGTGAACTAAGTCTGGTTTTTCATGGGTAAAATTGAATCAGTATTACCTACGATGGGTAAAGAAGGGCCAGCAAGTCTCAGACCAAGGCAGTGAAAGCAGTTGAACTCTCGAAATCCGGTATAGGTAAACCAGGAATACATAGGGTCGAACTGGGTCACGCTGAGTATACCTGATATGGTATATGTTGGTATCCTGTAGTTGGTTGGTGGTTGTCACAGTAAGAGCTTGTTTCAGTCTTCACTTGTTCGTTTTGGTGAGAGTTTACCTGTAGTCTACTAAAATTTTCCTGCTCTCCCAATAGGAGTTTACATCGCATGAGCACCCTCATATGAGGTCACGGGTCATGTGACCCGACCTCACATGATCCGTGACCTCATATGACCCGAGGATATGCTGTACATCGAAATGGGGATGTATGAGAGAGAGGGAGAGCGCCTCATACACACTCACACACACTTGTGAGAACAGGATTGAACAACCTGTATACCTGTATGAGAGTGACTACCTCACACACACACACACACACACACACACACACACACACACACACACACACACACACACACACACACACACACACACACACACACACACACATACACACACATACATTCACTCCCAGGGCGTGTATGAGAGAGCCAGGGTGGTGAGGGTGGTGGTGAGGGAGTACCACCTAACCTAACCTAACCTAACCTAACCTAACCTAACCTAACAGGATAAATCTTCACCGACGATGGTGGTTGTATGGAGGTCGAGAGGTAGTTAGGACGGCGCCGGGAGACGAGGCTGATGACGCTATATTCACCTAGGTAATTGCGGGTGTTTAATCAGTGCGGAGGATCAGGTCTGCCATTATACGGAGCGATGGGAAGAGGGTAAGGCACGGGGGGTGATAGATGGAAGGATGTGTGGTGCAAGGGAGGGAGAGGGGGAGGGAGAAGGATGTGGTGCAAGGAAGAGAGGGGAGACAGGAGAGAGAGAGAGGGGAGTGGATAGATGATATGGTGGGGGGAGGGGGGTAAGTTTAGGAGTATTATTGGGTAGTGTGGAAGGAGGCTGGATGGAAATTAATTTGGGAGAAAGATTAACGGAATGATCCTATTTCTGTTATGAATCAACCACCTCCCCCCATCACCCCCCCTACTCCCCCCATCACCCCCCCCTACTCCCCCATCACCATCACCCCTCTCCCCCCATCACCATCACCCCTCTCCCCCTCCCCCCCCCTGAACCATTTAGCCTACTTACCGGCCTCAGCCACCTAACAAAGGATATTGCTAATTACGGACTATTTTCAACCGAGCCTCCATTTTAAAGCTGGGGAGGAGTAAATCTGTAGTTTATGATCGTTATGCAGTAAAGGAAGGCCGGTCTTAAGGCTTTAACCGGAGTGTGCGGTTAGGGTGGCAGCTGGTGGTGGGAGGGGGGCGGCAGCTGGTGGTGGGAGGGGGGCGGCAGCTGGTGGTGGGAGGGGGGCGCCAGCTGGTGGTGGGAGGGGGGGGCGGCAGCTGGTGGTGGGAGGGGGGCGGCAGCTGGTGGTGGGAGGGGGGCGCCAGCTGGTGTTGGGAGGGGGGGCGGCAGCTGGTGGTGGGAGGGGGGGGCGGCAGCTGGTGGTGGGAGGAGGGCGGCGGCAGCTGGTGGTGGGAGGGGGGCGGCAGCTGGTGGTGGGAGGGGGGCGGCGGCAGCTGGCGGAAGAGAGTTTACAGTTGTAATGGGAAAGAGCGGATAAATACTTATATTTTCATTGTAGTTCTTTGCCATTATAAAGAGCAGTCCGGCACCTGGAGGAGCCGGGAGGTGTTGGGTAAGGAGGATGAATGACCTCGTTGTGAGAAGAGAGAGAGAGAGAGTGAGAGAGTGAGAGAGAGAGAGAGTGAGAGAGTGAGAATGAGGCATCGTATACCATCAGACCGACCAATAAGAGGATTTGTAGCATACTGGACTATAAGAGGATTCCCTCTGAACCAGAACCGACCAATGGGAATCCTCGTCTCATACCATCCAGGCTAGTGAGGATATGCACCTCACACTGTACTAACCAATAGGAAGAATCGTTTCACACTCAACCGGACCCATAAGGGAATTCACATCACACTGGACCGGCCAATAAAAACGCTCTGATTCCCCTGCTAGCGACCAGTAAGAAAGGCGTGTGTGTGAGAGAGGCTTGGGGCTGAAAATTGGAGGTTTTGCAGGTGTTGAAGCATGTGTTGTGGCGTGTGTTGTCACGGGTGTTGGGACGTGTTGAAGGATTTACGCGGTCGTTACCTCCTTGTTGTGTTGCGTGGTTCGGTCGTGCTAGCTGGCACCAGTGGTGGTGGGGGGGGGGAGGGAGGGTCTTAGGATAGGTGGGAGGGAGGAGGGGGGTCTTAGAATAGGTGGGAGGGAGGGAGGGGGTCTTAGAATAGGTGGGAGGGAGGGAGGGGGTCTTAGAATAGGTGGGAGGGAGGGAGGGTCTTAGGATAGGTGGGAGGGAGGGAGGGTGGGTCCTTAGGATAGGTGGGAGGGAGGGGTTTGTAAGATTAAGTGGGAGGGAGGGGGGTCTTAGGATAGGGATACTGTTGTGTTCGATACTGTTACTGAAGGGATAGTATGCCTAGTGTTTGATTTTTCTCCCCCTTCCTTCACCCATATTTCCTCATTTCGCCCATTTCTCAAGCATCCATCTTCTGATCACAGTCTTATCTCTTCCTCTTGCACTCATGTTCCTTTCATTAACTTACCCATCTTTCTTCCACTTCCCCTTAACCTTGCCTTACCTTCAGCTCCTGCCCATATTCCTTAGCACAACTCCTCCTTTTCTTCCTGCCTTAAACCTCCCTTCGTCTTGCCTATATCCCCTCTCCCTCTTACACCCCCTAACCTAAGAAAGAAGAGAAGGTAACAAAATAAAGAGAACCCGGAGAGAATGAAGGGAGCAAAGGGAGAGGAGAACGGAAGGAAAAGGTGACTGTATGGTGGAATAGAGGAGAAGAGAAGAATGAGAGTGAACACAGAGGAGAGCGAGGAACAGGAAGCAGAGTAAGAGATGGATAAATAGAAGACTGGGAAAGATAGACGAGAAAGAGTTCAAGAGGAGGGATAGGAAATGGAAACAAAAATGGAAACGAGGGGAATGTATTAGGAAGTGGGATAGTAGGGAGGAAACTGATGAGAGTGAGAGAGAAGAACGTGAGATAGCAGCAAGGGAGAGGAGAAATAGGGAGAAGGAAGGCGGGGTAAAGCAATATATCACTGGGGGAAAGTGATTAGTTTAGTGAAGAGAAGTGATTAACTCATTACCAGAGACACCGGGAGAGAAGAGAGAGTGCTGTGGGAGAGAAGAGAGAAGTGTTTGGTGAAAGAGAGAGCACCTCAGTGGAACAGGAGATTACGAGTACTATAAGCAGGAAGTGGGAGAGGTGGTGGGAAGATGGAATAGTGTTAGGAGAGAGGGTACACGTGTAGAGGAAACGAGAGAGAGAGAGAGAGAGAGAGAGAGAGAGACAGACAGACAGACAGACAGAGACAGACGAGGGGGGGGGAGAGTGGTAAAAAGGAGATAGGGAACATGATAAACGAGGAAGAGGGAGAAACAGTAAGAGATTTGCGGATAATTCTCTAGTCCGCCTCCTATAGGCCTAAATATTATCAAATAGCCAGCGGGGAATATTATTGGCTAATGAGAAGTAATTAAATAATAGTCGATCAATTGACTATTGGGGAAACACTATCCTAATTGGGAATTTTGACCTAATTGGAACTAATTGACTAATGGGTAATGGACAATAGTTGGAAAACCCATACAAAGTGTCATACAGCCACAACACTGGTAATTGGTGGCGGAAAATAATGGGGGGTAAATAATAGGTTAAAGAATGGAGATAATCAGGGGGCTGGAATGGAACCATAAAGGAAAGAAGGAAGGAAGGACGGGAGAGGTGAAAGGAAGACGGAATGGGAGACATAGGGCCAGGAATGGTGTGAGTCAAGGAACAGTAAACCATTTATATTAAAGAGAGCGCTGTTTTATGAGGTGGAAATGGGAGGGGAAGATTGAAGGGAAGGGTGGGGTGGCGGTCCTGTCACTAGGGGAAGGTAATGGACCTGATACTAGGGGAAGAAAATGGACCTGACAGTAGGGGAAGGTGGTGGACATCTTCAAGAGAAAACTAGAT
Source organism: Procambarus clarkii (assembly GCF_040958095.1). NCBI lineage: Eukaryota > Metazoa > Arthropoda > Malacostraca > Decapoda > Cambaridae > Procambarus > Procambarus clarkii. The sequence continues at coordinate 3,996,197 of NC_091191.1, forward strand.
AGTTTTCTTCAAGGAGTGCCGGACCAACCGGGCTGTGATGGGTATGTGGGCCTGCTGGCCTACCTTACCTTGAGGTTACCTTGAGGTGTTTCCGGGGCTTAGCGTCCCCGCTGCCCGGTCGTCGACCAGGTCTCCTGGTTGCTGGACTGATCAACCAGGCTGTTGGACGCGGCTGCTCGCAGCCTGACGTACGAGTCACAGCCTGGTTGATCAGGTATCCTTTGGAGGTGCTTATCCAGTTCTCTCTTGAACACTGTGAGGGGTCGGCCAGTTATGCCCCTTATGTGTAGTGGAAGCGTGTTGAACAGTCTCGGGCCTGCGGGCTGCTCCAAGCAACAGCCTGTTGGGCCTAAGCTCGTACAAGTCGAACCTGGCTAGTAAGGCTTGGGGGAGTAGAAGAACTCCCAGAACCCCATCAAGCAGGTATCAAGCAGGATGGACCTGGCACTAAGGGAAAGTGGTGGAGATGGCATTTCCATTCTTCTCCCTCCACCTCTTTTTCTTTATCACTCCTCTTCTTGCGATCTGCTTTCTCCACACTCCTCTTCTTTTCCTTTCTCAGCTGACCTTTTATTAAATATATCTGGCATTCCCCCTTATCATTTCCGTCTCCTCATATCTCCGTTCCTTCCTTCTTATCCCACCCATTCTTCGTCTCCTTTCCCTTCTTCCTCATTTTCCCTGTTTTTTCTATCCATTTCCATTCCTTTTCTTCTTTCCAGTTACCTTCTTCCTTTCCATTTTCCTTTTTCCTCTTCCTCCGCCGTCATTCAAAGAAAAATGGATTTGTTTGTGTGTGTGTGTGTGGGAGAGAAGGAAGAGGAGGAGGGAAGAGTAGAGGAAGTGGGGGTGAAGGAGTGGAGGGGTAGGGAAGCAGTGAAGGTAGAGAGGGAGCAGGGGTGCAAAAGGAGAGGGCTTAGGGAGAAGGAAGGGAGGAGGGTGGAAGAGGGAGAGTGGGGGTGAAAGAGGGGAAGGAGTAAGTATACAGAGCGACGACAATGACGATGAGAGAGAGAGAGAGAGAGAGAGAGAGAGAGAGAGAGAGAGAGAGAGAGAGAGAGAGAGAGAGAGAGAGAGAGAGAGAGAGAGAGGAAGAAGTGAAATATGAAAGGAGAGCATCCATGTTACAGAGGAGGGGCCTCAGTTTTGCACAGAGTGAAGGACTTAGTGACGCAGAGATGGCCTAGTGTATCTTGAGGTTATCTTGAGATGATTTCGGGGCTTTTAGTGTCCCCGCGGCCCGGTCCTCGACCAGGCCTCCACCCCCAGGAAGCAGCCCGTGACAGCTGACTAACACCCAGGTACCTATTTCACTGCTAGGTAACAGGGGCGTAGGGTGAAAGAAACTCTACCCATTGTTTCTCGCCGGCGCCTGGGATCGAACCCAGGACCACAGGATCACAAGTCCCGCGTGCTGTCCGCTCGGCCGACCGGCTCCCACAAGGTTTTAAAATCAGACACCAAAAGTCACATTGTGTTGGAGAGAGAGTACATTGGTCAACCAGGCTGTTGGACGCGACATCACCCTGACGCCTCTCTACCGGCTCGACACGAAGGTAGGGAAAGAGGGAGTGTTCGAAGTGAGAGAGATCAGAGAGGGAGAATTAAATATGAAGGAGATGAGAGAGAGGGAGAGAGTTAAAGGTGAATGAAAAGGGAGTCTAGGAGAGAACGTTAACAAGTGACAGCATAATTGGTAAATTAATAAATAGGAAAAGAATAGGGGGGAAAGGAAAGGGGAACTCGATAATATACAGCTAGGAGGAGGAAACAAAATTTTGTGGAAAATTTTGAAAGGAAAGAAAGTGTTTGAACGGAAGGGAAAAAAGGTTTAAAATGACGGAGTGAGTGAACAAGATGAGCAAGAAACTAGATGGAAGAGGAAAAAAACGGGTGGAAAAGGGCAGGCAAGAGACGCGCGACGAAAGCGCTTGGCTGTGGAAAGGGGAAATGTGAGAGGTTTAAGAGGAACAGGAGTGGGCGAGGGGAAAGAAGGTGGAAGGTGCAGTTTAATTAGGGGGAAAAGGAGAGGGAGAAGCAGTTCTACGTGTCTAATGAGGGAAGGTTGTGTGTGTGTGTGTGTGTGTGTGTGTGTGTGTGTGTGTGTGTGTGTGTGTGTGTGTGTGTGTGTGTGTGTGTGTGTGTGTGTGTGTATGTGTGTGTGTGTGTGTGTGTGTGTACGTCAGGCTGCGAGCAGCCGCGTCCAACAGCCTGGTTGACCAGTCCAGCAACAAGGAGGCCTGCTCGACGACCGGGCCGCAGGGTCGCTGCGACCCGCAATCACCTCAAGGTAGGTGTGTGTGGGAAGGATGTGTATTCACCTAGTTGTGCTTGCGGGGGTTGAGCTCTGCTCTTTCGGCCCGCCTCTCAACTGTCAATCAATCAACTGTTACTAACTACTAACTATTGTTTTTCCTCCACACACACACACACACACACACACACACACACACACACACACACACACACACACACACACACACACACACATGGGGCCTCGTAGCCTGGTGGATAGCGCGCAGGACTCGTAATTCTGTGGCGCGGGTTCGATTCCCGCACGAGGCAGAAACAAATGGGCAAAGTTTCTTTCACCCTAAGTGCCCCTGTTACCTATCAGTAAATAGGTACCTGGGAGTTAGTCAGCTGTCACGGGCTGCTTCCTGGTGTGTGTGTGTGTGTGTGGTGTGGGGAAAAAAAAAAAAAGTAGTTAGTAAACAGTTGATTGACAGTTGAGAGGCGGGCCGAAAGAGCAAAGCTCAACCCCCGCAAAAACACAACTAGTAAACACACACACACACACACACACACACACACACACACACACACACACACACACACACACAGGAAGCAGCCCGTAGCAGCTGTCTAACTCCCAGGTACCTATTTACTGGTAGGTAACAAGCGCATCAGGATTAAGGAAACGCTGCCCATCTGTCTCCGCCGGGTGTGGGGATCGAACCCCGGTCCCTAGGTCCACGAGTCTAGAGCGCGGTCCATTGGAGGGTTGTGTGTGTGTTGTGAAGGGACTAATGTAGGCGGGGGAGAGAGAGAGAGAGAGAGAGAGAGAGAGAGAGAGAGAGAGAGAGAGAGAGAGAGAGAGAGAGAGACCCTCACAGTGAGAGGAAGAGCAGGCAGGTGGCTATCAGGTATCTTCCCAGTACAAATTGGAGAGTGGTGGTTGGTGGCAGCAGTTGTCGGGGGGGGGACGTCTGGTAGCTGAGCGGATAGCTGGCGGGACTTGTAATTCTGTGGCCCGGGTTCGATCCCCGGGCCAGGCAGAAACAAATGGCCAAAGTTTCTTTCACCCTAATGCTGCCCCTGTTACCTAGCAGTAAATAGGTACCTGGGAGTTAGACAGCTGCTACGGATTACATCCAGGGGATGTGTGAGAGAGAGAGAGAGAGAGAGAGAGAGAGAGAGAGAGAGAGAGAGAGAGAGAGAGAGAGAGAGAGAGAGAGAGAGAAATATATGTAGAAGTATGGTAGAGGAAAAATAGGTCGTGAGCTTGTACCTTAGATAGTCTCTCTCTCTCTCTCTCTCTCTCTCTCTCTCTCTCTCTCTCTCTCTCTCTCTCTCCTCCACAAACAAGACGTATCTCCTGTGAATTCTTTAATTGTTGCTCTTCAGCTGAATTGCCTTTTCTCATTAAATGCATTCATTGTTGTCGTGAGGGTTTTAATTAAGGTATGAGCGTGCCTCATGAGCATACACTGAAGGCTAATATGCTCCTCACATTGTTGGTCTCTTGCCCCGAGGGAAAGCTGGGGCATTGTCAGCGTTGAGCTGCGTGCCTCCGTACATTACCAAGTTTGGAGGACTTAGCTTAAGCTCCCGAGCCCCACTTTTGCAACTCTCGGACGTCTAATGCAGGGAATCCGACCTCAGTGTTTCTTGCCATGTCTATTTTGGAACTGTCATATACCAATGAGAAAATTATATATATATATATATATATATATATATATATATATATATATATATATATATATATATATATATATATATATATATATATATATGATCATAAATTAATCTCCAAAGCCCTAAAAATATGTATATAAACAATGTGACATTCCAAGAATTCAGGAAAATACTACAACACTGAAATGGAATTCCTGTTAAGATTTTATCTGCCAAGCTGCCCAGAATTGGTTCTCCTTCTAGTTTCTGTAGGTAGGAGGAAGGGTAGGCTTTGGGGGTGAAGGAGGAGGAGGAGGAGAAGAAGGCAAGGTGGTGGGTAACTGGGGGGGGGGGGAGGCTTTGGGTGTGGGGGAGAGATGGAGTGATGGTGGAGAGGAATTGTGGGAATGACTTGAGAGTGTGGGAAGGTTATTTGGGTCTCATTTGGAGAGTTTTGAGGGTGCTTTGGGTCTCTATGGTTAGTTTGGGTCCCAATGGAGACTGGGAGGTGGTTAAGAGACTTCAAAAAATGCTGGATGCTCAAGGTTGGACACTGAAGACACAGTGCCCAACTGTCTCGCCC
>NC_091191.1:4001179-4048679 GCF_040958095.1 Procambarus clarkii
TCCTATTCCTTGTTTGGGAGTTTTGTTAATTAAGAAGGATTCGAGAGTCCTCCTACTCCAGGAGCACGACGGAGGTGGTGGCAGTGGGAAAGGAGGAGGAGGAAGAGGAGGAGGAGGAGGAGGACGAGGAGAAGGAGAAGGAGAAGGAAGAGGGGGAATTAAGAGCCTATGAAGAGCCTTGTAACACATTCCTTCACAGCCTATGCAACATAATTATGTTAACCAATTATATATCTAGTTTATTCAAGAGCCAACCAGCCTATTTACCCCTGGTAATCACCGAATAGCTTGGCTCGTCTTGTAAACACTCGGAGTGACTATCTTCTCGCCTAGAAAGTCGCATTTGGAACTATACAAACCAATCCATTAAGTCTGCGACGTATTCATACAAATTAAAACACCGAAATATTGACGTTCGCGATATTGACGATAGGTTCGGTAGGCTTTGAAGTCGTACGGTTCGGGTTAGGCGAAAACAGTTGTATTTTGTACGGAGAGGCGAATCAAAATAGGAAATATGGGCTGGCCTTCCAGTGATATTTCCTTCAGTTGAGACAAAGACTAGGATGAACATTTATTCAACAAATTCGAACATAGTAGTGGCTGGATTCACCTGTGAGTCAGCAGTCGTTATCGTGTCAACAGTTGTCAGACATGAGTCATCAGTGAGTCAGTATTCGTTATGAGTCATGAGTCTTGCACAGCATTAATGGTCATACAACTTTCCAGGGACACGGAGGGGGAAAAAAAGCCCCATCAACAAACAAAAGTGGCCCCCCAACCCCACCCCTTCACACCAAAAGTGGCCCCCCCAACCCCACCCCTTCACACCAAAAGTGGCCCCCCCAACCCCACCCCTTCACACCAAAAGTGGCCCCCCCAACCCCACCCCTTCACACCAAAAGTGGCCCCCCCAACCCCACCCCTTCACACCAAAAGTGGCCCCCCCAACCCCACCCCTTCACACCAAAAGTGGCCTCCCCTGCCCCCACACACACCAAAAGCGCCCCCCCCTCCCTCAAACCTACACTTCAATAAGGGAGAAACTGTTGGGGTGATGGATGTTGGGTTGGTATTGTGATGAGGGGAGGGAGGGAGGGGAGATAGAGAAGAGAAGAGAACAGGGGGAAGAGATGGAGAGCAGAGGGAGAGGAGAAGCGAGACAGAAGAGGGAGGAAGAGAAAGGAAAGAAGCAAGTAAAAAGACATAAAAATGACCAGAAAATTGAGAGCGACAAAAAAAAAATGTAGGCCAGGTAGTGAAACAAAAAGGCGGAGGAAAGAGAAAAGGAAAAAAAAAAAAAGATGCATCATAGAGAAAATGAATGATTTATTGATACAACAAATCTTTTGACTACCATATATAACGTTTCAAGCGCCACATAACGCTCCAATAACGTTTCAATAACGCTCCAATAACGTTTCTATAACGCTTCAAACACGTTTCAATAACGCGACAATAACGTTACAATAACGCGACAATAACGTTACAATAACGCGACAATAACGTTTCAGTAACGTTTTAATAACGCAAGCTAATGACCGCCTTATCAACGCAAACCTTCGCCCGTGTTGCGAAACAACGCGAAGCACCACAGGACCTCCGGAAAGAACGGGAAGCTCAAAGGCTGTTTACTAATATTGAGTAATAGCTTTTATTAATACTAAATAGTAAAAGCATGAGTAAAAAGTAATATGAATACAAATATTGAGAAAAAATAGCTTTACAGGCAACACGTCAGCAAAAAAAAAGCCCAAACATTAAAAAGTTTTATACAAAATATCTTTCTAAAAATGATACTACTTCTAGCAACTATTTAGCCGAACGTAACAAAATGGACCGTTGGACCGAATAGATTCACGTTTTGTACCATTAATGTAGCCGAAGGCACCTAATAAAAAAAATCTCCCTAGGCCTAATATAGCCCATATTTGCGCTATATTAGACCCGAAATGGCATAAATTAGGTCAAAAATAATGTATATTAGTCCTAGGACTACTTGGACAGGATAGATTAGGCTCTTTAAGGAAAATTTCCTCATTTTCTTTTACAATGTCATTTGGACCCATTCAGTAATACAAAACTATTACCTTTTGTGATGGGACATACTTTTGTATGATTCGTTAAATATAGGGTGAATGGGGTGTAATTACGACACTAAGAGACAATGTTAAAACACAATGATTCGATAGGCTTTTGAGTGCCCTCTGATTATATGTAGGAATTACCAAGTTATATTTAAATGACTTTTAATTTAAGAGAGAGAGAGAGAGAGAGAGAGAGAGAGAGAGAGAGAGAGAGAGAGAGAGAGAGAGAGAGAGAGAGAGATAGAGAGAGAGAGAGAGAGATAGAGAGAGAGAGAGAGAGAGAGAGAGAGAGAGAGAGAGAGAGAGAGAGAATTTGGTAAAAGAAGTGAGAAGGACCTCGCTTTGAAAGAATAATGGGAGAGATAGCACTGCATTAATAACGCCCCGGAGGAGGGAGTAGCTGGGGAGACGAAGAGAGAAAAGGGAAGGGAGAAGGGAACGAGAGAGAGAGTGGAAAACATGGGAGAGGGAAGAGGGAGGGAGTGAGAGGAGACTGCACGTGTCGCAACAGTATGCAAATGTTGACATGCTGGTGACAACAAACACGTCACTACATGTGTGTGTGTGTGTGTGTGTGTGTGTGTGTGTGTGTGTGTGTGTGTGTGTCTGTGTGTGTGTGTGTGTGTGTGTGTGTGTGTGTGTGTGTGTGTGTGTGTGTGTGTGTGTGTGTGTGTGTGTGTGTGTGTGTGTGTGTGTGTGTGTCTCTCTCTCTCAAACACATAATTATTACCACTTTTCTTCATCTAGGTTCTGAAGATAAGCTCCGCTTCCTTTCCTTCGCTCACCATTCGCCTGTCTATTATATCTCCTCCACTTTTCCTTCAACAATATATATATATATATATATATATATATATATATATATATATATATATATATATATATATATATATATATATATATATATATAGTTCACCTTTCCTTGTCTCGCAGCTAGCCTTAGAAGCCATATTTTACGTTATTAAGTCATCGAAGATTCCTTGAAAACTCCCAGCAGCTTACGTCACCATGGGCAGTTGTCATAATCCTTGCTGACCTAACCCATTCAACAGGTGAGTGAGAGGACACCCACACCCACACACACACCCACACACACACCCACACACTTGGTACCCAGATGAGCCACAGAGACATTAGTACATTAGAAAGAATTTGTCAGTGTCAGAGTAGTTAGCAAATGGAATGCATTAAGTAGTGATGTGGTGGAGGCTGACTCCATACACAGTTTCAGATGTTGATATGATAAGAGCCCAGTAGGCTCAGGAATCTGTATACCATTTGATTGACGGTTGAGAGGCGGGACCAAAGAGCCAGAGCTCAACCCCCGCAAGAACAACTAGGTGAGTACACACACACACACACACACACACACACACAGCTTCCTGGGGGATGTGTGTGTGTGAGAGAGAGAAATATATGTAGTAGACATAATAGAGGCAAAATAGATTGGTTAGAAAGGCGGGGTCCAAGAGCCAATATAGTTCGATTCCGCAGATACAAATAGTAAATACACACAGAAGAAAAGATCAGAAAAGGTGATTTGATTAGGGAATTGAACAACAGCAGGCTGGCGACAGAGATACGACAGACAGACAGACAAACAGACAGACAGACACATGACAAGAAGACAGCGACAGCCGGATATAAGACACGGAGACAACGACAGACAGATAGACACCCTCGTCAGTTCACGGAATTCGAAACAGGTTTCTACTGATTGGATGGATGCAGTGATTCCACTCGAGGTCAGAAAGAACTCACAGCGCCTAGAGTGCATCTTCAGCGCCTAGAGTGCATCTTGAGCCATGGGAACGAGCATCACCGGACAGGTATTGGCACCTTACTGTGATTGCTGCCTCCCCTTGCAGGCGGAGATTCACTGCCACACAGTCTATAATCACAGCTAACCTGGAGCATACCTGGAGAAGGTTTCGAGAGTTCTTCTACTCGCCTGACAGCTGGGTGGACAGCGCTTCGGATTCGTAGTCCCGAGGTTCCGGTTTCGATGCGCGGTGGAAGCGGAGACAAATGGGCAAAATGTTTCTTTTATCCTGATGCCCCTGTTACTTAGCAGTAGATAGGTACCTGGGAGTTAGACAGCTGCTCCGGGCTGCTTCCTGGGGGTGGAGGCCTGGTCGAGGACCGGGCAGCGGGGACACTAAAGCTCCGAAATCATCTCAAGATAACCTCAAGATAACTCCTCGATGCCGGACCCGAGGCCAAATCCGCCGCTTCCTACGTCCGAGCGGGAAGACAGGAACTTCCCGCTCTAAATCCATGTTGTCTTGGGTTGTGGAGTTCATTATGTTTCATAAAGTTGGAAATTTGTTTCCTAATCACTCTTTCAGAAACTTGTATTATGTGGGATGTTAGTGCAACTGGTCTATAATTTGTTGCCAAATTATAGGGATACAATTAAGCTAAGGATACAATGACCGCCTAACCAGTAGAGAGGGACAATATGAACTCTCTTATGTGTGAAGACCAAAGAAAAACATCGAGAAATAAAAGAAAGAGAGTAAGCAGACATCACAACAAAATATACCTTGTTCTTGCTGCTTAGGGCGTCTCTGAGCATGCGGGAGAGACGGTTTACCCTAGTTTACCTAGTTTACCCTAGGAAACTAGGGGACCCTAGTTTCCTAGTTTACCCTAGGAAAACGGGTAAACTGTTGGTGTGGGACTACACATGTGTATCCACCCTGGCTGACACCTATGTACACTTCGGAGCTGATCAAGCAGGTGGGGCGGCCAACCACAGGGAAACAGCAAAATCACTCAAGTACAGGCGACTGGAAGGTCAATACCTCTTTGTTCCCATAGCGTCTGAGACGCATGGCCCCCTGGGGCAAGAGTGCCTTGGGATTTCTCAAGGAATTGGGCTCCAAGCTCATTGACGTCACCAGGGACCCAAGGGCTGTCAGTTTTTTGTTTCAGCGCCCTCAGTGTGGCGATCCAGAGGGGAAATGCCTGCTGCATTCTCGGTTCCTATCCGGAAGCGGAGGAGCTTCAAGAGATCCATAATATTTAGGCACTTTGTATCAACTCTTGTAACCTTTAAACACACAATAAAGCACAAAAAACACAAAAGGGAGGGGGGTTGGGTGGTAGGAGAAAAGCACACAGAAACTGTGCTGGAGGGGACCCAAACATTCCCTCCAATGTGTTATATGTGGTTTCCTCCGAGGCTAAGGGTCCCCTTCTTCCAGCCAAAGGTGGTACTCCCTTTTAAAAAATATATATATATAAAAATATATATATATATATATTTATTTATCTATTTATATTTATATATAGCAGGGGGGTTGAAGTAATTACCTGTGAGCGGGAGGTGGGTGAGGTATTGATTAGCAGGGCCAAGGTAATTAGGCGAGATGGATGAGATTGGTTAATCATGAGGCAGTGCCGCCTCTAGTTTGGTTAAATTTACAAGTACACGCTGCGCCCTCCACTGGTCTGGGGCGGGGGGGGGGGGGGGGAGAGAGAGAGAGAGAGAGAGAGAGAGAGAGAGAGAGAGAGAGAGAGAGAGAGAGAGAGAGAGAGAGAGAGAGAGAGAGAGAGAGAGAGAGAGAGAGAGAGAGAGAGAGAGAGAGAGAGAGAGAGAGAGAGAGAGAGAGAGAGAGAGAGAGAGACGACCGCAGCGCTTATTAACACCAGGTAGCCGTGATGAGCCCTGGGCTAGTGCAGCGGTGGTACACAGGTGCTGCACCTGAGGTTGTGTTGTGTTTCAGCCTCCGTTGGAGAACAGAGGTGCAATAGCTACTCTTGAGAGAGAGAACTCTATCAACATCAGAGGCCCGAGACTGTTCAACGCGCTTCCACTACACATTAACTGACCGACCCCTCACCGTGTTCAAGAGACAACTTGATAAACACCTCCAAAGGATACCTGATCAACCAGGCTGTGATTCATACGCCAAGCTGCGAGCAGCCGCGTCCAACAGCCTGCTTGACTAGTCCAGCAACCAGGAGGCCTGGTCGACGACCAAGCCGCTGGGACATTGAGCCCCGAAATCATCGCACAGTAAACGAAAGGTAATGCTAGCCAGGCTCCTTGAACCCTACTGTGAGCATGCTAGCCAGGCTCCTTGGACCCTACTGTGAGCATGCTAGCCACGCTCCTTGGACCCTACTGTGAGCATGCTAGCCAGGCTCCTTGAACCCTACTGTGAGCATGCTAGCCAGGCTCCTTGAACCCTACTGTGAGCATGCTAGCCAGGCTCCTTGGACCCTACTGTGAGCATGCTAGCCAGGCTCCTTGAACCCTACTGTGAGCATGCTAGCCAGGCTCCTTGGACCCTACTGTGAGCATGCTAGCCAGGCTCCTTGAACCCTACTGTGAGCATGCTAGCCACGCTCCTTGGACCCTACTGTGAGCATGCTAGCCACGCTCCTTGGACCCTACTGTGAGCATGCTAGCCAGGCTCCTTGAACCCTACTGTGAGCATGCTAGCCACGCTCCTTGGACCCTACTGTGAGCATGCTAGCCACGCTCCTTGGACCTTACTGTGAGCATGCTAGCCAGGCTCCTTGAGCCCTACTGTGAGCATGCTAGCCAGGCTCCTTGGACCCTACTGCGAGCATGGTAATCACGCTCCTAGGGCCCCGGTCACACGCAATACCGACCTGACCACCAAACAATTCTCCAGGGAGGAATAATGCGGTCATTTGCCACACAAAGAGACATTACCGCTGCTATACGAGGCGACAGACCAACTCCTCGAAGTAATAAGCTGTGCACCCCTGGGTAAATCTTATTAAATACATAAATTCTGATATAAGAACGTGACTTACCACCCTGGGCAAGATCGCAGCTTAACTCTGGGGGTACTTAGTGGGTGTTGGCGTTGCTGGGAGGACCCCAGAGGACCAGCACAGGTTTATACGGGCAAGCTGGCGGACGGGGGAAAGTGGAGGGACGGGGAATGACGGGAAGGGAAGGGAGAGGACGGGAAGACGAGGAAAAGGAGAGGAAGGGGAGACGAGGAGAGAGGAATGAAGACTTATAGGTCAAAATGGAGGAACATCCTAAAGGCGAGATTGGTGGCTAGTGATGGAAGGTTTGACGGTGGCACTGTTGTCACAGACGACAGTGACGGCACTGTCACTGGCACCACCCAGTGACAGTGCCGGGAGGAGCCGGGGGGGGGGAGGGGAGGGGCAGGAAAGTAGGGGGGAGGGGGTGAAGTGAATGTTACAGAGTTCCTCGCTTATAATCCACATTAACATAACTGTATTTGTCTCGCTTTTCACCTGACGGATTGTGTTACTTGTGCCGGCCCTCCAGCAGGGAGGGGGGGGGGGGCAGTGGTACTGGAGAAATGCTCTGGAACATTTCTGGAGCTCTGCGGGCTCACCATAGCCCGTGCTACTTGGAACTTTGTTCTGGGTAGCGAATCTTTAACAACAACAACATCTGGAACACGCTCCAGTACCCAGTACTGGAGTTATAATTGCCAACAGAACCTTAACAACTAACCTAACCTAACCTAACCAAACCTAACCAAACCTAACCTAACCTAACCAAACCTAACCAAACCTAACCTAACCTAACCTAACCAAACCTAACCTAACCTAACCTAACCTAACCTAACCTAACCTAACCTAACCTAACCTAACCTAACCAAACCTAACCTAACCTAACCTAACCTAACCTAACCTAACCTAACCTAACCTAACCTAACCTAACCTAATCTAGGGCTAACTATACACCAAATTATACAATAATGTTCATTTACATTTACATTTACATCAGAGGCCCGAGACTGTTCAACACGCTGTTCAAAACATAAGGGGCATAACTGGCCGACCCCTCACAGTGTTCAAGAGAGAACTATCAACATCAGAGGCCCAAGACTGTTCAACACGCTGTTCAACACATAAGGGGCATAACTGGCCGACCCCTCACAGTGTTCAAGAGAGAACATGACAAACACCTCCAAAGGATACCTGATCAACCAGGCTGTGACTCATACGTCAGGCTACGAGCAGCCGCGTCCAACAGCCTAGTTGACCAGTCCAGCAACCAGGAGGCCTGGTCGACGACCAGGCCGCGGGGACGCTAAGCCCCGGAAGCACCTCAAGGTAACCTCAAGGTAAGGTACATACGAGGAAATAAAGAATTACACAGTCGTTAATGTTCCTGAATGCCTCTGCGGGGTTGGTCAGGGAATACAACATGAGGGTTGAACCCTTCCTAAACCCCCCCTCCCCCTCCCCCTCAGCGCCCCTACCATTACCCCCTCCCTTGCCCCCCCCCCCCCTACACCTAAGCACGAAAATAGCACGATTTGACACAGCCCAATACGCTCCAGTTGATTGACACTCGAGAGGCGGGACCAAAGAGCCCAAGCTCAACCCCCGCAAGCACAAGGCGAGTACATTAACACGCTACAAAACCAACACAACTAACAGGCGAAAAAAAAAAACGAAAAGCTCAGCCGTAACTATTCACACAATCTGGCTCTTTGATCTGAGTACGATTCAAAGACCTCCTCTCTTACTTTCACCAAGCCGGCCTATATAAACTCAGTTCCCAGCAAACAAAACACTTTCTTCCTCAAGCACCAACAAACAACGCACTCAGCGCTGGATTTATTCACGTGAAGTGGGGGAAAGCAGCTATTGTCAGCAAAGGGGGGAGGGAGAAGGAGGGTGTGTGGTCCCCCTTTGGTTCTCATGACTACCCCTTTGTCGACTCTCCTCCCTCGCATCTGTCACCTGCACTCTGACACCTCTGTTGCCATGGTGACTCCTGCTTATTGTGTGTGCAACAGTGTGAGGAGTGGGTGGTGAGGCAGGTGGTGTTGGAGTGGGTCAGGTGGATGGTGAGGATGGTGAGGTATGATTGAGTGGGTTGCTGTGTGGGGGGGGGGTCTTTTTTTACACCCCATGAATGGTCTGTGGCACTACGGGCTCACCATAGCCCGTGCTACTTGGAACTTTGTTCCAGGTATCGAATCTTTAACAACAACAACAATGGTCTATGAGTCAGGCTTGACTTGTGAGAGCTTGGTCCAACAGACTGTTGCTTGGAGCAGCCCGCAAGTCCATATATCCACTACAAGCCCGATTCCGACTCGTAGTGGCATTTCTTGCAAAAAACCATGAAATACTTTTCTTGAAGATTCCCACTTTTGTCCTGCAATATTTCTTACATTTCATGCGAGAATACTGAACAGCCGTGAACCTCTGAAGTTCATACAACGTTCTCTGAATGTGCCTGTATCATGTCTACTCGTCAATGGCTCCGTTCTGCATTTCCTGCCTTAACATTCATTAAAACATGTTGTTATTTTAATGTGCAAATTTGGGACCCTGGCCTTCAGACATTTTCCATGTACATACAGTACTATGTAACAATTCTATTGTCTCCTTTGTAGAGAGTACATTTTGAGTTTTGAAACAGTTGGAATAATTTAGGTGCTTTATCGTGTCTGTGCATTTTTATCATATTCCCTCTATTTCAGCACTTTCTCCTGCTCTGAAGGGGAAAATGAGTGTCCAGGAGTACTGAAGTCGGGACAACACTTAGTGATTTGAAAAGTATGAGTACTGAACAAATCCACAAGGGCCGTGACGAGGATTCGAACCTGCGTCCGGGAGTTCGAATCCTCGTCACGGCCCTTGTGGATTTGTTCATTTGATGCATCACGTTAGTGTGATCTCTGTGTGTGATGAGTACTGAAATGGGATCCCTCGACTTGAAGGTTTTCGAAACCCATTCTATCATTTGTCTATCTGGTTGATACCTGGTTGATACCTGGTTGATACCTGGTTGATACCTGGTTGATGGGGTTCTGGGAGTTCTTCTACTCCCCAAGCCCGGCCCGAGGCCAGGCTCGACTTGTGAGAGTTTGGTCCACCAGGCTGTTGCTTGGAGCGGCCCGCAGGCCCACATACCCACCACAGCCCGGTTGGTCCGGCACTCCTTGGAGGAATAAATCTAGTTTCCTCTTGAAAATGTCCACGGTTGTTCCGGCAATATTTCTTATGCTCGCTGGTAGGACGTTGAACAACCGCGGACCTCTGATGTTTATACAGTGTTCTCTGATTGTGCCTATGGCACCTCTGCTCTTCACTGGTTCTATTCTACATTTTCTTCCATGTCGTTCACTCCAGTACGTTGTTATTTTACTGTGTAGATTTGGTACTTGGCCCTCCAGTATCTTCCAGGTGTATATTATTTGATATCTCTCTATCTGACGCTATGTGCTGGGTTATGCTCCCTGAACGCCTGGAAATAGTAGAGCGAACCTGAGACTTGAAAGAAAATAAAGGTACCTGCTCGATGGTAGTTATTCAACTGTATAATGGTTGATGGTAGTTATTCAACTGTATATATGTCCGCTGTGCTCCCATTTGGACTATTGTATCCATCACTTAGACCTTATCTCCGTTATATATAGTGATGAGAGAGAGAGAGAGAGAGAGAGAGAGAGAGAGAGAGAGAGAGAGAGAGAGAGAGAGAGAGAGAGAGAGAGAGAGAGAGAGAGAGAGAGAGAGAGAGAGAGAGAGAGAGAGAGAAAAATAAATTTAAGCTCCCATCTCTTCTCACACCCCAAAACCAATTATACTTCAATTAAGTCTCTACTTTGAGATGAAATGCTCCGACACCTTCCCACGCCCTGTCTTACACGCTTAGTCCCAATAGCCTCAACTAGTTGTCTGTCCTACCCTCCTCAATAGCAAAATATATAATAATTATTATATCCATTTGACTAGTGGACTTCCAAACCCCTTTTAATTAATCAACATTTTCTAGACCAGACACAGTTCGGGGATTACTCAACGATGTCTCCGTGACAGATATATAGATGAACAGTCTTAAGGGGAACGTATTGTAGTGTTCCAGTCTGTAGAGGTACAGAAAACTACGCAGAACCGCTTAACAGATAAGTGGTTCACCGTAATTCTAAATGCATAAGTGCTGTAACTCTTGCTGCAGGCCGGAGGTTAGTGGTAGAGCCTTAAGTGTTTTTTTGTCTTCTAACCTGACCTCAGCTGTCCAGACAGGTTCTGCAGCATATTTTTATAACGTAATTCTTTTCTAGTTCTCGTACAAGAAATCATTTGCATATAGCAATATATATATATATATATATATATATATATATATATATATATATATATATATAAATAAATAAATAAATAAATAAATGTTTATTTAGGTAAGGTACATACATGCAAGAGATTTTACAAAGTTTGTTGGATTAATAGATAGAGCTAGTACATACAATGCCTAAAGCCACTATTACGCAAAGCGTTTCGGGCAGAGCTTTTATATATATATATATATATATATATATATATATATATATATATATATATATATATATATATATATATATATATATATATATTCAGTACACGTGCACTCCTCTCCCTCAATCACTACTTCACTAACTCATTCACTCGCTCCTCTTGCTTACTCACCCTTTCTCTCTCTCTCTCTCAACAAAAAACTGACTGGTACATGCCCCCCTTCTCCCAAGATCCAATCCTTTCAAGGTGGCACCTTAACCAAGTTTAAGATCGGCAACGTGGGTGGGTGAGTGCCGCCTGCAGGTACTCTGGCCGACCTGAGGTGCTGAGTGTGTCTCTCTGGAGTGACTTAGAGTGATGTTTACTTTTTGTGTGAGTGATGGGCAAGGAGAGGATTGTTTGTTGAGAGGGGATATATATATATATATATATATATATATATATATATATATATATATATATATATATATATATTGTTTCTTTTGTTTGTTTATGTGTATGTAGTAATGTAATATATGCTCATTTATGTATATTCTCACCTATATGTGGGGGGGGGGAGAAGATTGTTTGTTCAGAGGGGATATATATATATTGTTTCTTTTGTTTGTTTTTGTGTATGTAGTAATGTAGTATATGCTCATTTATGTATATTCTCACCTATATGTGGGGGGGAGGCTGTCTGACACTCTTGCTTCTTACTGTACCTACTCTTCAAACTGTAACTTCAAACCAAAGGGAGGTTATCGTAGCACCCAGCAATCCTGTTGATTACTCTTGTGGAGTTGTTTATCCACTTCTCTCGCTTGAATACTGAATTAGGACTCTCGATAGTTTTGTTTATGGGAGTGCAATAATATCTGATTTCTTCTTTTCCTTGACTTCGTTCGAGTCTGCCTCCATCACACTATTTCCTTAGTGCATTCCATTTATTAACTACTCAGATGCTAAGAAAAACTTTCGTATGTGTTTGTGGTTCATTTCGGGTATTCGGTTTCCAGCTGGGTCCCCTTGTACCGCCCGTGTTAAACAATACGTCTTTATCTACCCTTTCAAATCTCCTGAGAATCTCCTGAGAGAGAGAGAGAGAGAGAGAGAGAGAGAGAGAGAGAGAGAGAGAGAGAGAGAGAGAGAGAGAGAGAGAGAGAGAGAGAGAGAGAGAGAGAGAGAGAGAATAAGGGAAAAGAGAAGAGAGAGAGAGAAGGGGAAAGAGAAGAAAGAGAGAAAAAGAGAAAGTGAGAGAGGGAGAAAGAGAGGGGCATGAATAACGAATCTAATAGCAAAAATGAGCCCAACTGAAATAGATCAACTTCATACTCACAACTCATTACCTTTCACCGTCCCCTCACTGCTCCTCCCCTTCCCCTCACCTATTCTTCTTCATAAATACACACCCACCAAAATTCGCAACACAGCCCAGAATGGTAGAGATAGGTAATTTAGCCTGGGAGAGGTAAGTAGGTCAGACCTGGTGGGTGAGAGTGAGAGAGAGAGAGAGAGAGAGAGAGAGAGAGAGAGAGAGAGAGAGAGAGAGAGAGAGAGAGAGAGAGAGAGAGAGAGAGAGAGAGAGAGAGAGAGAGAGAGAGAGGGGGGGGGGGGAGTGAGAGAGAGAGAGAGAGAGAGAGAGAGAGAGAGAGAGAGAGAGAGAGAGAGAGAGAGAGAGAGAGAGAGAGAGAGAGAGAGAGAGAGAGAGAGAGAGAGAGAGGGGGGGGAGTGAGAGAGAGAGAGAGAGAGAGAGAGAGAGAGAGAGAGAGAGAGAGAGAGAGAGAGAGAGAGAGAGAGAGAGAGAGAGAGAGAGAGAGAGAGAGAGAGAGAGAGACAGAGAGAGAGAGAGAGAGAGAGTATACATCAAGCGTCACAAGGCCAAGATGCACCTAGCCACACTCTCTCCCTCGTCCGAACCCCACGCAGCCTCCCAGCAGACCTCCACCTCATCTCCACCATCCTCATCACAAACGCACCCCCCCAAAAAAAATTTAACTTTCCCCTTAAAAACTAGCAAATTCTCCCCCTAAATAAAGAGACACCGGCGCATGTTTGCAGGAGATCAACAGAGGAAGAGAGAAGAGAAAGAGGAAGGCGAGGTCATTGTCTCTGCACGTATTGAGACGCGGGCAATGAGGCAAAGCGCACCCAATGAATTATTTAGTTCAGCTCAGGCTAATCCAGCCGCCAACCCACTCCACAAGCTTCCTCCTCCCAGCGAGCCTCCTGAAGCCTCATTTCATCATCCTGCGGAGGAGGAGGAGGATGAGGAGGAGGAGGAGTAGGAGGTCTACCCTCCCTCATACTCAAGGCTTTTTCTCTTACTACTGAGCACTTAATATTTTTTGGTTAATTCCACTCATTTCTCATTACAAAAATCTGCCATCTTCTTTATCCTGCATAATTCTTATCTGGGTCTTGTCGCCTCCGAGCCTTGCAACGGAGCAACATGTTTCTTTATCTCTATCTATTCATCTCTCTCTCTCTCTCTCTCTCTCTCTCTCTCTCTCTCTCTCTCTCTCTCTCTCTCTGTTTCTCTGTCTCTTTCTCTCTCTCTCTCTCTCTCTCTCTCGCGATGATAATTAAAAGCCTGGATAAGAAGCGTCTTACGACACAGGCACCTGACAGCGGAGGGGATAGGGAGGGGGATAGAAGGAGGGAATAGGGGGGTAGAGGAAAGGTAGATAGGAGAGGGGAACGGAGGAGAGGTAAAAATAAGATTATTTACGCCAGGAGTGCGTGGAAGGAGTGCGTTGTCCCGGTGATTTAATGAACGAAAAGTGGAATGAAATTAACACCCTTTCACTCGTTCGCCCCTGATGGGCTCGAATTTGTTCCCCCTGATAGTTTACTATTATTCCCCCCCCCCTGATAGTATTTCGCACGTCCCTCCCACACGTCACCCTCCCACACGTCCCTTCCACAGCCTCCAATACGTCCCTCTCACACGTCTCTTCCACAGCCTCCAATACGTCCCTCCCACAGCCTCCCACACCCTTCCACACGTCCCTCCCACAGCCTCCCACACCCTTCCACACGTTCCTCCCACAGCTTCCCAGACCCATCCACACGTCCCTCCCACAGCCTCCCACACCCTTCCATACGTTCCTCCCACAGCCTCCCACACCCTTCCACACGTCCCTCCCACAGCCTCCAACACGTCCCCCTCCCACACGTCCCTCCCACAGCCTCCCTCTCCCACACAGATGCGCTCATAAGAGAAGCAATAATAAGACTGTAAAGAAAAGGATGACGATTCCACTTTAATTGCAACATTAACGTTGCAATTTTATCCCCTCGTGCAATATTGAGCACTTGAGCAGTAGAGGCCAAGAATGGTTTATGATAATGGCACCTGTGGTTGTACAGGTACTATGGCACCTGTGGTTGTACAGGTACTATGGCACCTGTGGTTGTACAGGTACTATGATACCTGTGGTTGTACAGGTACTATGGCACCTGTGGTTGTACAGGTACTATGGCACCTGTGGTTGTACAGGTACTATGATACCTGTGGTTGTACAGGTACTATGGCACCTGTGGTTGTACAGGTACTATGACACCTGTGGTTGTACAGGTACTATGATAATGACACCTGTGGTTGTACAGGTACTATGACACCTGTGGTTGTACAGGTACTATGACAATGGCACCTGTGGTTGTACAGGCACATTGATCCTGAAGGTGACCCCTGAACTGTGGCTGTAAACGTTGACTGTGACTCTTAACTGTGGCTGTGAACGTGGACTGTGAGTCTTAACTGTGGCTGTGAACGTGGATTGTGAGTCTTAACTGTGGCTGTGAACGTTGACTGTGAGTCTTAACTGTGGCTGTGAACGTTGACTGTGAGTCTTAACTGTGGCTGTGAACGTTGACTGTGAGTCTTAACTGTGACTGTGAACGTTGACTGTGACTGTGACACTCCGTGAAGCAGCTGTAACTATCTTGAACTTTTAATTGGACACTCTGTTAATCCGTCACTGGTCCGAGAGCCTCATATTACTCACACCAGACTCCTCAATTCACTCATAACAACACTCCCTTAGTCCAGGTACCTTCCGGGACATCAACGTCCCAACGGCCCGGTCTCTTACCAAGCCGCCGGGTCAAGTAGGCTGTTGGACACCGAAAGATGTCTTGAAAAAGTCTTAACGACTTAGTGTAGGGGGGCGGAAGGCAAGGAGATTTTGAAGTGATATAGAGGGAGAAGATAGCGTGGGTGTAGCGTAGGTGTAGCGTGGGTGTAGGGTAGGTGTAGCGTGGGTGTAGCGTGGGTGTAGCGTGGGTGTAGCGTGGGTGTAGCGTGGGTGTAGCGTGGGTGGAGCGTAGTGTAGGGAATTGTAATGTAGTGTTAGCGTAGCGAGGACCAACGAGTAGCGGCACAAGGCGAGAAGTAAGGGCATGGAAGTCGAACCTGGCCTCGGGCCGGGCTTGGGGAGTAGAAGAACTCCCAGAACCCCATCAACCAGGTATCAACCAGGTACAGCTAACTTCTCATGTCATGCTGATGGCTATTTATCATCCACCAACCAGGTCGTTACCTGCCTTGACCTCCCTCACCCCTTAATCTGACCTTCCTTACCCCTTACCACACCTCCCTCACCCCTTACCAGACTTCTCTCATCCATCTCTTGCTCCCTTGTTTATTCTCCCCTGCTGCTCTTCACTCTCCTCGGCTCAAACAAAAAACAAGTCTCATTCTAGTTCCACTACACCCCTCACCCCTTGAACTACTTCTACCCCCTTACAACCCCCCTTTCCTTGCCACGCAGTTCCATATTCCCTCCCTTCCCCCAGTCCCTTTTCCCTTATCCTAAGATCTCCATAATCCAATCCCTAAGCTCCTCCTCCTAATCCCTCCCTACACACAAATTTCCCCTCCACCCCCGTCTGTTACACAAACACACACACACACACACACACACACACACACACACACACACACACACACACACACACACACACACACACACACACACACAAATATAGGTGAGTACACACACACACACACATCGATATTTCCCCCCAGCACCTGTCTGCCAGGATATCAGGATTAGTGGTTGATCGACACGCTTCCTCACTCACCACACAGCACAGAACACCTGCTCGTAGCCTTAGTGTTAGTTACACACACAAGAGCTGCTCTAAAAATACATTAGGAGGCCTGGTCGACGAACGGGCCGCGGGGAAGCTAAGCCCAGAAAACACCTCAAGGTAACCTCAAGGTACATCTGTAAACATCTGTCGGGGGACAATCAGTATACGGAGTTTAACACAAACTCAAAAAAAAAATCAAAATAAACAAAAAAAATATGTGTCACAAGGAATCACAAGATGAATGAGGGATTTTTTTTTAAAAGGTTCCAATAATTTAGATGCTTTATTGAATGGATTCAGATAGTTCATGTTTTCTGGATGTTCTACAAGTCAATAACTTCCCCCAGTCATATATGGATTAGTTAATGTGCCGGGAATATTCCTCCCCCAGAGAGTACTAATGGCTTAATGGTCTGGCAATTCATAAACACTAAGCCAGTCCCCATCCAGCCATACACAATACACCAACCCCCATCCAGCCATACACAATACACCAACCCCCATCCAGCCATACACAATACACCAACCCCCATCCAGCCATACACAATACACCAACCCCCATCCAGTCATACACAATACACCAACCCCCATCCAGCCATACACAATACACAAACCCCCATCCAGCCATACACAATACACCAACCCCCATCCAGCCATACACAATACACCAACCCCCATCCAGCCATACACAATACACAAAAACCCTGCCACTTATACAGGCAATAATGAGAAATAATCGCCATACGCAAGTTAGCTCATATTTCTAATTACTTTTGAATCAAAATACAAAAAAAAAAAACTATTGTGTTTACCTCTATTAAAAAGAAAACATAATTAATTTTTTTTTTATGAGTTGAAAATTTTACTATGCAAATAAATTGGCTTGTTAGGCAACTGTGGCTATTACGAAAATTAAGTAAATCAATAAATTAAAAAAAAGGACATGAAAATGATTAAAACATTCCGCAATAAAACTAAAACAATGTTAGTGTTTGGTGTTTGATTATGTTACCCAAAGGTGATGATTTAGACGGATTCTGTTACCCAAAGGTAATGGTTTTGACAGATTCTGTTACCCAAAGGTAATGGTTTTGACAGATTCTGTTACCCAAAGGTAATGGTTTTGACAGATTCTGTTACCCAAAGGTAATGGTTTTGACAGATTCTGTTACCCAAAGGTAATGTCTTTGACAGATTCTGTTACCCAAAGGTAATGATTTTGACGGATTCTGTTACCCAAAGGTGATGATTTTGACGGATTCTGTTACCCAAAGGTAATGGTTTTGACGGATTATGTTACCCAAAGGTGATGATTTAGACGGATTCTGTTACCCAAAGGTAATGGTTTTGACGGATTCTGTTACCCAAAGGTAATGGTTTTGACAGATTCTGTTTCCCAAAGGTGATGATTTTGACGGATTCTGTTACCCAAAGGTAATGGTTTTGACGGATTATGTTACCCAAAGGTGATGATTTAGACGGATTCTGTTACCCAAAGGTGATGATTTAGACGGATTCTGTTACCCAAAGGTGATGATTTAGACGGATTCTGTTACCCAAAGGTGATGATTTTGACAGATTCTGTTACCCAAAGGTGATGATTTTGACGGATTCTGTTACCCAAAGGTAATGGTTTTGACGGATTATGTTACCCAAAGGTGATGATTTAGACGGATTCTGTTACCCAAAGGTAATGGTTTTGACGGATTCTGTTACCCAAAGGTAATGGTTTTGACAGATTGTTACCCAAAGGTGATGATTTTGACGGATTCTGTTACCCAAAGGTAATGATTTTGACGGATTCTGTTACCAAAAGGTGATGATTTAGACGGATTCTGTTACCCAAAGGTGATGATTTTGACGGATTCTGTTACCCAAAGGTAATGGTTTTGACGGATTAAGTTACCCAAAGGTGATGATTTAGACGGATTCTGTTACCCAAAGGTAATGGTTTTGACGGATTCTGTTACCCAAAGGTAATGGTTTTGACAGATTCTGTTACCCAAAGGTGATGATTTTGACGGATTCTGTTACCAAAAGATAATGGTTTATAATCCCAAAATCAATGGTTTGCGTATCAGTATTAAGTGCGTATCAAGCAGGTATCCAAATATAATAGTTTTAATGGTTCAAATGATTGAAATGTAATAGTTATAGTAATCTGTATTTTCTTTAGAACATTCATCCAGTGTAATAAAGGATCCTTTCATAAAACCTTTTTTAGACTAACACTGAAAACGTGTCAAATTAGGTTCACACTCCAAATTAGATCCTTTGAAGAGTTCACTCCAATAAAAACGGGCTTAAGTGGCTTTCAAACTCAAAACCACGGAAGTTCAAAGCTGCCCCGGAAATATTCAGGAATATTTTATACCCCAGATGTCTCTTATGGTGTAAGAACAGCCTTACCAGCAGCAACAGCAGCAGCAGTAGTAGTAGTAACAGGAACAGCAACAACAGTAATTGACTCAGTATAAGGAGCAGCAATAGCAGCAATTGACTCAGTATAAGGAGCAGCAACAGCAGTAATTGACTCAGTATAAGGAGCAGCAACAGCAGCATCTGACACAGTATAAGGAGCAGCAACAGCAGCATCTGACTCAGTATAAGGAGCAGCAACAGCAGCAACTGACACAGAATAAGGAGCAGCAACAGCAGCATCTGACTCAGTATAAGGAGCAGCAACAGCAGCAACTGACACAGTATAAGGAGCAGCAACAGCAGCATCTGACTCAGTATATGGAGCAGCAATAGCAGCTGCAACACCAGCAGAATTTGCAGCAACAGGAGCAGAAGCAGCTACAGCACCAGCAGAATTAGCAGCAACAGGAGCAGAAGCAGCTACAACACCAGCAGAATTAGCAGCAACAGGAGCAGAAGCAGCTACAACACCAGCTGAATTAGCAGCAACAGGAGCAGAAGCAGCTATAACACCAGCAGAATTAGCAGCAACAGGAGCAGAAGCAGCAGCAGAGGTGAAGACCCCAAGAGCAAGCAGACCAGGCGACAAGCGCTCCGTACAGCCGCGCAGCGCAGTAGCTCCGTTAATAAACTTTGCTACTTCCTCTCCACGACACAACGACAAAATCTGCCGAGGAAATTGTCGATAATGAAAGTTCCTCGCCCGAGGAACAGGTTGGGAGCAGAGGGACAGGGAGTCAGAAGCAGTAGAGGAAGAAAAATGAACGTGAGAGAAAAACAGGAAAGGTTGAGGCCGAGGAAATGGCGTAAAAGAGAGAGGGAAGAATGGAAGGGGGGAGGGAGAGAAAGAGAGGAATGGCTTTCCGTTCCATTCCTCCTCACCCATTCCACCAGCTGGCCTCCTGGGGCCAGATTCACGAAAGTACTTACGCAAGTACTTACGAACCTGTACATCTTTTCTCAATCTTTGGCGGCTTTGTTTACAATTATTAAACAGTTAATGAGCTCCGAAGCACCAGGAGGCTGTTTATAACAATAACAACAGTTGATTGGCAAGTTTTCATCCTTGTAAACTGTTTAATAAATGTAACCAAAGCCATCAAAGATTAAGGAAAGATGTACACGTTCGTAAGTGCTTGCGTAAGTGCTTTCGTGAATCTGGCCCCTGGTGTTGACAGCTCGCAGGATGCCTTCCATTAAGTAATAGTTGTTGTCGCGTGTTTATGACTATTAAACGAGCCATTTGAAGTTGTCGAGAAATTCCCAGCTTCAAACAGGAAATTGTTGGCTTCCATTGTGGAATTTCTACTTCCTCCCCCCCCCGGTCTCGAAATTTGTTTAAGGGGGGTGGGGCGGCGCTGTCTCTTCTCTCTCTCATCACCACCTGTCTTGACTCTTCACAAAGGGTGGAATTCATCTTCTCGAATTCATTGCGAATTCATTTTTCTCCAGTTATCGCTAATTTCAACTGTCTTCCATCGTAGTCAATACATTCTCTCTCTCTTTCCAATTTCCAATTTCTCAATTCCCTCGCCCTCTTTCGCCATTTCCTACTCTAACCAACACCCTCCCCCTCTACCTTGCTGTAAAATGTCAATGACTTGACGCTTTCCCCCTGATAATTCCCTTCCCTTCGCCAAATGTATAAATACCCTCATCTTCGCCAAATGTATAAATTCCTTCACCTTCGCCAAATGTATAAATTATGAAGCACAAAAAGCGCACGCTTCTCGCAATCCTTAACGTAAGGAGGAAATTCTCAATCGCCAACATTTCCAGTCTTCCTTGGAGAAGTCTGGGACACACACACAATGTTCTGGCCCCAGTGGAACAGAATTCTCGTTTTCCTTTCACAAATTCCCTCCACAGTCCTCAGACAACTTATGGACAAAATTTCTTGCATATCTTAGGGAATCATTGACACAAACGCAAAAACTTTTATATATATATATATATATTTTTAAGCTAACAAGTGGCAAATCTGAGCAGTGGAGATAGGAGTTTAACACAACTTTCTGTTATGTGATAATAACTGAAACGTTGGCCTTTCTGCGTAGGCCTACGAGAAAATGTCAGCGAGTTTGAAGTGAAATTGTACCGGAATGCGCTGGAGGAGTACCCAAACGGTGACATGTTCACAACATACAAAATACTCTCATGTGTAGACAGGGTGAACAAGAAGACTGACCCCCCCCCCCCCTCCATCAATTTACATACCTCAATATTTCCAACCGGTCAGAGTCCGCGTAGGGATGGAGAGGCGGGGCCAGAGAGCTAATGCTCGACCTTCCTACCACATCTAGCTTATTAAACACACGCAGTTCCTTATACTAGATTACCCGAAGATAGATAATAATAAATATAACATTATATTTAAGAGTTCATTAACAGCTTTTAACAATCGGAGCGGCATTTTAACCCCTGGAAAGAGGTTGAATACGCAAAATAATTAAGACTCGACAAAGGTTTCCAAACGACCGTCAGGAATGTATTTACCTCAATTATTCCCTCCGGCGGGAATCCGCTCCACCCGGGAAATAAATGATGCAATTCCAGATACCAAAAATTTCCAGGAAGTTAAGATTTCAAACGGCGATTTCTGGTGGCATCTGCGGCTATAGTGGCGGCCTGCGGCTGTGGTGGTGGCCTGCGGCTGTGGTGGCGGCCTGCGGCTGTGGTGGCGGCCTGCGGCTGTGGTGGTGGCCTGCGGCTGTGGTGGCGGCCTGCGGCTGTGATGGGGCCTGCGGCTGTGGTGGCGGCCTGCGGCTGTGGTGGTGGCCTGCGGCTGTGGTGGTGGCCTGCGGCTGTGGTGGCGGCCTGCGGCTGTGGTGGCGGCCTGCGGCTGTGGTGGCGGCCTGCGGCTGTGGTGGCGGCCTGCGGCTGTGGTGGTGGCCTGCGGCTGTGGTAGCGGCCTGCGGCTGTGGTGGCGGCCTGCGGCTGTGGTGGCGGCCTGCGGCTGTGGTGGTGGCCTGCGGCTGTGGTGGTGGCCTGCGGCTGTGGTGGCGGCCTGCGGCTGTGGTGGCGGCCTGCGGCTGTGGTGGCGGCCTGCGGCTGTGGTGGCGGCCTGCGGCTGTGGTGGTGGCCTGCGGCTGTGGTGGCGGCCTGCGGCTGTGGTGGCGGCCTGCGGCTGTGGTGGCGGCCTGCGGCGTGAGGCCTGTAGCTGCGGAGGCGGCCTGCGGCGTGAGGCCTGCAACTACGGACGCGGCCTGCAGCTGTGGTGGCTGCTTCTTAGGGCCTCCAAAGGATACCTGATCAACCAGGCTGTGACTCATACGTCAGGCTGCGAGCAGCCGCGTCTAACAGCCTGGTTGATGAGTCCAGCAACCAGGAGGCCTAGTCGACGACCGGGCCGCGGGGACACTAAGCCCCGGAAGCACCTCAAGGTAGCCTCAAGGTAGGGTTGTGGAAGGGACTCCTGCCTTCAGCAGTTCTAATTTCAGCGAGAGGAACAGCCAAGCCCATGCAGCAAACGAAACAGTTCAGCTGCAACATACAATATGAAACAGCTGAGCACTTACAATAGCAACCGAGCATCAGCTGGAGCAGCTACAGATAGAATGCAGGTCAACAGGAATAAAGAGTGGGAATGATAAGAGCGGATAAAGAGCGGCATGATCTACGGGAAGATCATGCCTTTCCCAATTACTCAACCTCCTTGAGGTTCCCTTGAGGTGATTTCGGGGCTTAGCGACCCCGCGGCCCGGTCGTCAACCAGGTCTCCTCGTTACTAGACTAGTCAACCAGGCTGTTGGATGCGGCTGCTCGCAGCCTGACGTATGAGTCACAACCTGGTTGATCAGGTATCCTTTGGAGGTGTTTATCAAGTTGACTCTATGACAAAATCTCGAAAGTATTTGAAGAAAAGGAATTGATTACATTTATTAAACAGTTTACAAGCATGAAAACTTCCCATTCAACTGTTGTTATTGTTATAAACAGCCTCCTGGTGCTTCGGAGCTCATTAACTGCTTAATAATTGGAAACAAAGCCGCCAAAGATTGAGAAAAGATGTACAGGTTCGTAAGTGCTTTCGTGAATCTGGCCCCAGGCTCGGGGGAGTAAGAGACCTCTCAGAACGCTCTCCAGGTATAAGGCTAAGCAACATTTGCTATAGCAGAAAAACAGCAGAATATTCAGCAACAAGTGAAACAGAAGGATATCAATAGCTACAGAAGCATCACCAGCTGCTACGGGCTCACCATAGCCCGTGCTACTTGGAACTGCTTGTTCCAAGTAGCGAATCATTAACAACAATAACAAATACCAGCTGGGCGTGCAACAGCTGCCACTGCAAAAACGAGGATAAACGAGAATTATCATCCAGGATTACAACGCCATCTCCCGTCTTTCAGCCAGGATAACGAGCATACCTGGAGAGGGTTGCATTGCCTTACGAGTGCATTGCAATGCCGGGTACATATTTTCCAAGCCGGTCACGTGCATCACAGCGCCATCTATATGCTTTCCAGGAGAGATAACTAAGTGTATTACACTCCATTAACCTAAAATAGGATAGAAATGTAGCTCACAAACCCTTCCAGCGGATATAAGATTATTTTGCGCCAGCCAAAGTGATTTGCAATGTACTTTTTCTTGCATTAGTCGTTTAGATCTACAGTTATTTCAGTAAGCTAATTAGGTTTTCAACGTTATTCCCACGAGCAAAATGGATTTTCATTACTTCGCGTTAAGTGGATTAACAATGATATTCCGCCAGCAGGGATTTACAATGTTATCTCTACCACCAGGGATTTACAATGTTATTCCACTTGGAGGGATTTTTAATGTTATCTCCACTTAGCAGGGATTTACAATGTTACATGCATTACCAGGGATTTAGTATGTTATCTTCAGCAGCAGGGATTTGTAATGTTATCTCTACCAGCAAGGATTTACAATGTTACTAACTGCTGAGAATTATATTATAATAAGTTTGTCAACCAGAAAATGAGATTCGAATGAGCATTTACTCGAAAAATCCCACTACATTCGAGTCAACTTTCACGTGGGAAGAGAATGATGCAGCCCCATGTTGTCAAGGGGATTGTAGGACCATGTAGTGAAGGAGATTGTAGCTTCAAGTGGTGGAGATTGTAAGATCATGAAGTGAAAGAGTTTGCACACAATCTCTCTCTATCTCTCACACACACACACACACACACACACACACACACACACACACACACACACACACACCTTTAAGAACACATACGCCCTCTTACTCTCCCAAACATATACAGACATCCACACAAATGCATAAACTTTTTCTTCCAATTATCATTCTAAGATTCCTTAAATGTTGTGAAGTGATGCAGAGGTTTATATTAAGTCCTTTCATCTTGTAAGATGGTTTGTCTTACAGGCGGGATGATTTCAGCCATATCTGGCGTGGATAATAAGAACAGCCTTGAAACGCGGCAGAGTCTTGAAAATATAAAAGTCTACGGAGGTATGGATACACATTTCACTTACTCTACATAATAAGAAATATCTCGAGTATTGAGATATTATTTGAATATTATTTGAGAGATATCAAATGGAAAATACTGGAGGGCCAGGTACCAAATCTACACAGTAAAATAACAACATACTGGAGTGAACGATATGGAAGAAAATGCAGGATAGAACCAGTGAAGAGCAGAGGTGCCATAGGCACAATCAGAGAACACTGTATAAACATCAGAGGTCCGCGGTTGTTCAACGTCCTCCCAGCGAGCATAAGAAATATTGCCAGAACAACCGTGGACATCTTCAAGAGAAAACTAGATATTTTTCTGCAAGAAGTGCCGGGCCAACCGGGCTGTGGTGGATATGTGGGCCTGCGGGCCGCTCTAAGCAACAGCCTGGTGGACCAAGCTCTCGCAAGTCAAGCCTGGCCTCAGGCCGGGCTCGGGGAATTAAAAAAAACTCCTAAAACCTCATCCAGTATGTCCTGGTTGGAGTTGGCTGATAATATGTATGGAAGCCATGCAGCAGCTGTTTGGCTTTCCTCCTCCACATTTCAATAATTACAGCAATAGATAAATCCGGCAATAGATAAGAACACATTATAGGAAGCCGGAGATGGCCTATTGGCTTATATGAAGTATCTTCTCTTATATCCACCTAAACCCATTCATATATATATATCTATTCATATGTATATCTAACCTACACTTTACACAATTAAGCTATCCCACAGTAGTGATCAAAATAATCAACAAATAACATTCACAATTAATACACTTAAACATGGATAATAACCAAGATCCAAGATCACATGGTTGATCCAAGCGGTCGTGGGTGAAAGTAATAACTAAGAGCCGTAACTGTGAGAGAGCACAGCCAGTGTGCTCAACTTCAACAAACGTCTTCCTTGTCACAAACGTTACTTTTTTAAGAGCCAAGAATTTCAGCCAAAATCTCGTCCTGGATCTCAAGTAAGGAAGCGACACTGTATTGGAAACTTGGCGTGCGCACAGAGCCAGTAACATCATTGTTTTAAGACCTCGTCATCTGCAGCGGAGCGAGCACGCTGGCACGTCTCGCTTCCAGAGGACACTTGAAAAACAAAAATCATGTGGTATTTCTTTATCATTTTATCCAAAATGAAATTCTGAGGGACAGAGGCGGCAGCTACTGCGCGATCACCAATTCCAAATATCTTTTGTATTGCTATATTTTTCAGCTGAGTTAATCCGTGGGGTCTCGCTGGTACAGGACCCTGCGATATACAAGTGGGTATTTCTTTTTACCGTCTTTTCCTCATCGATTTCGTCGTCTTCCTTCAAATCAAGAGGTCACCTTGTTCCTGCTCCCGCCACTCTTCCCTCTTCTGCAGACACCCCCACTCTCATACCAGAAACAAGTGGATCCTCATCTGCAGTATAAACTTACAAACTTATATTTTCTTAATACTATCCTGTTCACTTTAATCTATTTCTTCTTTATCATCCTCCCTTTTTCTCCACCTTCTTCTTCCTTCCAAAGGCCTCTGCAATCTTCCTCGCGACCGCCTGCTGCTGCTGCTGTTGCTGCTGCTGCTGTTGGCAGAGGTCACCCCGCCTGTCAGACCCTAAATCCTAGAAGACCTCAGCGACCGCCCCGTCCTCCCTCGCCCACAAACTATCACCTACGAAAGCTCCCAGGCCTTCGCCAGGATGAGGCTCCAGCGCCACCTCATCTGGCCTGACCTGAGCTGATAGTCAGCTGGCCTGCCCTGTGGGACCTGGAGAAGGCACTTCGATCCCGAAGCAGCGGCGTCTTCGGGCATGAAAATTATATTTTGGGGGAGATGAAAGAATGTCAAGCGACATGGAACAATACGTACAAGGCAGGAAAGTTCATTCTTTGGGGAAATCTTTGACACCTGCAGAATGTGGAGGGGGGGAGGGGCTCAGACACAGTAAGGATTTAACGGGACCTGAATAAGACCTGAGCAGGACCTGGGGGTCTTCCAGGGTCGAGCCTGCTGGGCCTCAGTGTGAATGTTACCTGTCGGGTGGAGGGTGCCGGACTTGCTATTGATCACGCGCGAGTGGGAGGCAGATCGCGCAACAAAAGTCATTACTCTTCAATCAAATCCCAGGTTTCCCATCCCACGTCCCAGGTGTTGTGTCCAACGCCCTGGTCCTTGTGTCTCAGACATTGTGTCCAGCGCAATAGGGCTTAGGTCCCAGAGTAGTGTTCAGCACCTTAGGTCTTGTGCCCCAATGTTGTAGGTCTTAGATCCGAGCGTTGTCTTTGGCGCCCAAAACCTTAAGGCCCTCTGGTCCCGAATGCCATTGTCCATGCTCCAAGTACCTGGTCGCTGTACCCAGTACCTGGTCGCTGTGTCCAGTACCTGGTCGCTGTACCCAGTACCTGGTCGCTGTAACCCAGTACCTGGTAAATCACTGACAATAATAGGCTTGGTCTAAGGTGTTACCGTCCAGGAACCAACACTTGGCTTAAAGTTCTCAGGCTCTAAGTCGCTGATCCTCGGTACCACAAACCAACGCGACACTAACACCGCTACAATACCAAATGTATTGTAAGGTAGAGCGACGGTCTCGCTTCATGCAGATCGGCGTTCAATCCCCGACCGTCCATAAGTGGTTGGGCACCATTCCTTCCCCTTCCTCACATCCCAAATCCTTATCCTGACCCTTTCCAAGTGCTATAAAGCCGTAATGGCTTGGCATTTTCCCCTGATAACTACAAAATTACACCACCACCACTGACGCAATCACACCAACCAACCAAAACCATTACCAACAACCACCACACCAATTAACCACCCCCAAACCAATTAACCACCAAGCCAAGCTAGCCTAGAGAGATTACTCGCTTGGTCCGCTGTGGCTAATTACTTAGCACCGGGCCAGCCCCAACAGATGGCTCCCTCAGCCTAAGGGATACACATTTTTCGCAGTTTACCTACAATCTACCCCAAGCGTTCCAAGAAAATACCTGGGGTTTTCTGGTCTACCCAGTTTACCAAGTACACCTGTATTTTCTTACTATCTCAGTATACATCTTTACCATACGTTAATCAGTATATATATATATATATATATATATATATATATATATATATATATATATATATATATATATATATATATATATATATATATATATATATGTCGTACCTAGTAGCCAGAACGCACTTTTCAGCCTACTATGCAAGGCCCGATTTGCCTAATAAGCCAAGTTTTCATGAATTAATATATTTTCTCTAATTTTTTTCTTATGAAATGATAAAGCTGCCCATTTCATTATGTATGAGGTCAATTTTTTTTATTGGAGTTAAAATTAACGTAGATATATGACCGAACCTAACCAACCCTACCTAACCTAACCTAACCTATCTTTATAGGTAAGGTTAGGTTAGGTAGCCGAAAAAGTTAGGTTAGGTTAGGTTAGGTAGACGAAAAACAATTAATTCATGAAAACTTGGCTTACTAGGCAAATCGGGCCTTGCATAGTAGGCTGAGAAGTGCGTTCTGGCTATTAGGTACGACATATATATATATATATATATATATATATATATATATATATATATATATATATATATATATATATATATATATATATATATATATATTCTTTCTATTATTTACACCATCAGACTATGATAATAGTATCCACATCAATATGTTAGTAACCAACCAATACCACTGTTCTGGCTCAAAGCCAACCCAATATCCACACACATATATATATATCCACACTATCCACACACACACACACACACACACACATATATATCTAACACTAAACATTATCATTTCTCCCGCCACGTAACATTTAAGAGTTTACAGAATAATGTTTTCATCACAGCAATTTATTCCTGAAATATTTAATTTCACAACTTTCAATTTCGAGAAAAACATCAAGGGGGGAAACCCGTCATGTTTGATCAAGACAATATTACCATCACGTTCTCTAATGAAACTTGTTTGCAGTTGCAGGGTGGAAAAATTGCAAATATAAAACTTGGTATTTCCAATCAACGAGATATTCAAGCTAAAGCCAAATGAATACATAGTGAAGCGTTTATCATAATATCAGTTGAGATACAAAGCCGCATTTCATGTTAATATGATCTAATTTGTTTGAGCGGGGGGGGTAAATTGGTGGTGAGATATATGATGGTTAGGATAACCCTTCATATGATTGCAGTCACAGGTATGATATCCACGGGCACTACGGGGGCCGGGCATGTTGTAACACCATCTTGATTGCAACACCTTCAAGACGTCTTGTGAAGCCGGCGGAGCAACCAGTCCTCACTCAAGAGTATGTTTGCTCAAAAGGGATGTAGAAGATCTCGACTGAAAGCATCATGTTATATTGGTTAGGGAGGTTTTCTTGTCGTCGAGTCGAGCCTGGCCTCAGGCCGGGCTTGGGGAGTAGAAGAACTCCCAGAACCCTATCAACCAGGTATCAACCAGGTATCCTCGATCCATTCACACACTTGAAGTTTAATCCGTATAATTTTCAACGCATGACCACCTTGAAAACGTATTGGATAATCCTCCTGAAAGATGATGGCGTTCATGAAGAACGACCAAACACACACACTTACACACACATTAACATATCAAATATACATGAACAAATCCACAAGGGCCGTGACGAGGATTCGAACCTGCGTCCGGGAGCATCCCAGACACTGCCTAAATCGACTGAGCTACGACAAATATACATATTCTTCAGCGTGAAGTTTTGGACTAGTGTGAGGTGAGATCTAGACTAGTGAGATGTGACTAATGAGGTGTGAGAGAAGATTAGTAGTCAAGACACACAAATGTGTATTCCGTCTTCCAAGACTGGCAAAAATATTTTGATACCGTCTACCTTAAAGGATTAGTGCATATGATTCTATGCATATTGGATGTACTTGGAGGGTAGTAGTAGTAGGCATCCATCAGTCTCAGGAGACTATGGAGTTGCGCTCTGGTTGTCGGTCTGGAGTGGCCTCACCAGGGCGCAAAGCCAGGGTAGGTTGATTCTGGGGAGAAGCTGTTACCCATGCAGCAGGTCCCCCCTCTGGGTAACTGGTCTGGGTAAAAGGGAACACCATACAGATAGGAAACTGAAGGTCACAGTGAGGAAATGTCACAATGTAGACAAATGGCAATCAGCAGCGTTCTGCTTACCGGAGGAGTTAAGATATTATATGGAAATGTTTACAAATAATTGAAACTTATGAGAAGGGTAAACATTAGGGAGAATAGCAGGATACCACAGTAGGACCTCCACAAGCTGCAGGATTGACTAGATATACCTGGAACATACCTGGAACATACCTGGAGAGGGTTCCGCGAGTTCTTCTACTCCCCGAGCCCGGCCCGCGGCCAGGCTTGACTTGTGATAACTTGGTCCAACAGGCTGTCGTTAGGAACGGCCCGCGTATCCACTACATACAGCCTGCTTGATCTGGCACCTCTTGCAGAAAACTATCCAGTTTTTTCTTTAAGAGTTTTACTTTTGTTCCAGCAATATTTCTACTTCTTGCTAGAAGGATGTTGAGCAACCGTGGACGTCTGATGTTTATACATACTCTTCACAGGCTCTATACCCTCCAGTGTATTATTTTACTGTATAAATTTGGGACCT
Organism: Procambarus clarkii; assembly: GCF_040958095.1. Taxonomy (NCBI): domain Eukaryota; kingdom Metazoa; phylum Arthropoda; class Malacostraca; order Decapoda; family Cambaridae; genus Procambarus; species Procambarus clarkii. The sequence goes on from NC_091191.1 coordinate 4,031,119, forward strand.
GGCCCTCCAAGGTAAGGAGGGTACCTCAAGGTAACCTCCAGTATTTACCATGTGAATATATTTTTTCATATCTATCTTATCTCCTTTCAAGAGAGTACATTTTGAGAGCTCTGAGACGATACCAATAGTTTAGGTACTTTATCGTGTCCATGTATGCCGTATATGTACTCCCTCTATTTCAGTAATCTCTCCTGCTCTGAAGGAAGAAGTGAGTACTGAGCAGTACTCAAGACGGGGCAGCACAAGTGATTTGAAGAGTACAGCCATTGTGATGGGATCCCTGCATTTGAAAGTTCTCGTAATCCATCCCATCATGTTTCTGGCTGTCGCAATATTTGCTTGTTTATGCTCACTGAACGTTAGATCGTCAGATATCATTATTCCCAGATGCTTTACATGTTGCTATCGTATCTATGGGTAGATCTGACTGTTTTGTACCCTAACAATACAGGAAAGAAACAGCTACGTAAGTCAGTAAAGGGGAGACCAGCGGGGCATTACACTACAGGAGGGAGGGCAGTGCCTCGTATAGAGGAAGCCAGTAAAGTCAGGAGTCAGTAAAGAGGAAGGCCTTGAGCGTGGGCATAAAGGCTCCTATAACACCGGGAGCGAACGGAAACAGAGTAATATCGGCATCATTTGTGAGACCACCAAAATTGTATACACTCACATAGGGATTCACAAAATTCATACTACACACGCCAGCACAGACGGAAGAACAATTGCTACATGTGTAAAGTAATTAAACACAGGATTACTCAAACATGAAATTCATGTAACCATGTAACGCCTCACTCACCTGAGAGTAACCTAACACCTCACTCACCAAACCACTCCGCATTAGTCCGTTTACCTGACCATAAATTTACTCACTAAACCAGCCAACACTTCCATCGACCCTTCACGTAGCCACACGAAACCGCAATAAAAACACGGCCAAACACACACACACAAAAGAGCCCCTCACACGGACGTACACACACACACACGTACGTCCACTTCCAACTAACCGAGGCTTAATAACAATTACCAGAGTTGTGTCAGGATGCTGGCATGCAAGATGAGTGACTTCCTCCCACCCACCTGACACTGCCCACGGTCCTACAACCCCCCACCCCCCCCCCCCCTGACACCACTGACACCAACACCATCGCTGCCTTCACCTCTACCTCAACCACAATCGTCACTGCCGTCACACCAACCACCCCCCCATCACCTCCACCAACATCTTGCCTACCACCACCACTACCACCCACCACTAGTCACTGTGGAGGCGTTCAAGAAACACCTGGAGGAATTTGATGTAACACAAATATATAAGATCACAATTATTATCACAGAGGCTGATGAAGTAGCTTATAAAGGCACAGTATTCACCGTTAACTGAAGTCTTCAGTATTACACTGGAGACTAGAAACCTCCAAGAATTTGTTGACAAACGTAGTCCCAATATTCAAAACGGGAGGGAACGGACACTAATTTACAGACCATTGTTACTGACAGGTTGTTGTTGTTAAAGATTCGCTACTTGGAACAAGCAGTTCCAAGTAGCACGGGCTATGATGAGCCCGTCTTACTGACAGGTATTCCGAGTAAAGAGATGAAAAAGGTAACCAGGAAGAGAGCAACTGAACAAGAGAGGATAAACTTTGTAGCAACAGAACAACATGGATTTAGAAAGTGAAAATCGTGTCTGAAAAACTTGAATGAGTTCTATGACAAGACTACTAAAATAAGACCAGGAAAAGAGGGCTTAGTAGACTGTATCTTCCTACATTGTTACAACGCATTCGATCCTGTTTCCTCATGAAATGCTGGTGTTGAAGATGAAGAAGCAAGTAGAGATAACTGGGCAGACATTGGCAGCATATTTTACACATAAAAAAGTTAGAAAGTTGCTCAGAAACCTAACTTGAGGTTACCTTGAGGTGATTTCGGGGGGCTCAGCGTCCCCGCGGCCCGGTCGTCGACCAGGGGCCAGATTCACGAAGCAGTTACGCAAGTACTTTACGAACCTGTCCATCTTTTATCAATCTTTGGCGGCTTTGTTTACAATTATTAAACAGTTAATGAGCTCCGAAGCACCAGGGGGCTGTTTGTAACAATAACAACAGTTGATTGGCAAGTTTCATGCTTGTAAACTGTTTAATAAATGTATCCAAAGGCGTCAAAGCTTCAGAAAAGATGTACGGGTTCGTAAGTACTTGCGTAGCTGCTTCGTGAATTTGGGCCCAGACCTCCTCGTTGCTGGACTAGTCAATCAGGCTGTTGGACGCGGCTGCTCGCAGCCACGAGCCAGCCTGACGTATGAGTCACAGCCTGGTTGATCAGGAATCCTTTGGAGGTGTAACTGAACCAAAACTCCTTCAAGGCATTTTACACAACCTTTGTTAAACCAGTAAGAGTCCACTGGCTTAGAATCCGCACCTTGTGAAGGATAAATTCAAAAATGAAAAAAGTACAAAAGTTTGTCACAAGATTAGTACCAGAGCTAAGAGGGTTGAGGTATTAGGACCGGCTAAGAGAACTAGACCCCACAACCCTGCAGGAGAGAAGCAGCAAAGGGAACATGATTGTAACATTCAAGATACTGAGAGGAATTGACAAAGTCGACAAGGACAGCCTCTTTAAGGCCAGAAACCGTAGGACGAGACGACACAAGTGGAATGCTGGAAACGCAAATGGCTGGAAGAAATGTTAGGAAGTTCTCATACTTTGCACGGAAGGTCAACAGGTGGAGAGCACTGAAAGTAGTTGTAGAAGCCACCTCCATCTACAACTTCAAGATCAGATTCGACAAAGAATTCGAAGGTCAGAATAGTTACATTATAAATCAACGGGTACAGCAAGGCTGGTAGGGAGGTGGGACATAAGGAATTAGATCTCACTCCCCCATAGATACTGAGCGGTCAGTACGAACCGTAAGGTGAGTACCACCACGAATACCCCCAACCCCTTCACCCCCACTACCACCACTCCAACAACCACCACTCCCACTCCTACCACACCCACCACCACCCCCACCACCACCACCGTCACCACTGCCACTCCCACCATCGCCACTCTACCTGTTTTACATACCTTTAGGCCACACACCTGTATCGATTTTACCCACCGCCTAAAAATAGAGCCGGCACAAGCCTGTTGGCATCGTGTGTGTGTTGTGTGGTGGCATGAACTAATGGGTCACGGTGCGGGTGTACCGTAGTGCAGGTGTGTGGTCGGGGGAGAGTGTAGCGCATGGTACGGGTGTACCGTGTGATGTGTACTCAACTAGTTGTGCTTGCGGGGGTTGAGCTTCGGCTCTTTGGTCCCGCCTCTCAACTGTCAACCAACTGGTTTACACACACACACACTGGTTGTGTGTGTACCGTGTGATGAGTCTGTACCGTGTGATGAGTCTGTACCGTGTGATGAGTCTGTACCGTGTGATGAGTCTGTACCGTGTGATGAGTCTGTACCGTGAGGTACGAGTGAATCAATGGAGTTGGTTCTGGGAGTTCTTCTCCTCCCCAGACTCAGCCTGATATTCATAGAGTTCTCTGGTTGTGCCAATGGCACCTTTACTCTTCACTGGCTCTATTTTTGCCTTTCCTGCCATATTGTTGGCTCCAGTATGCAGCTATTCTACTGTGCAAATTTGGGACCTGGCCTACCATTATCTTCCATGTATATATAATGTGATACATCTCCAGTCTCCTCTTGAGAGCGCGCCGAGACGGTCCCATTAGTTTAGGTGCTTTATCGTGTCTACGTGTATATATATATATATATATATATATATATATATATATATACACATGTGTGTACATGTGTGTGTATATATGTTTTCTGTATTCCCTCTATTTCATCCATCTCTCCTGCTCGTTCAAGTCAGGTATTCCAAAGAATACCTGATCAACCAGGCTGTAATTCATACGTCAGATTGCGAGCAGCCGCGTCCAATAGCCTGTTTGAACAGACGACCAACCGGGAGAGCTGGTAGGAGACCGGACCGCGAAGTTGTTGAACCCCGGAAGCTATACAGGGTAGGTAGGAGTTATGAGAGAGGGAAGTGAGGACTGAGAGAATTTAGGGCGGGACAGCGCAAGTGATTTCAATAGTAGGAGCATTGTGTTGGGATCGCTGGATGTGAAGGTTCTCCACGCTATCATTTTCCTGCGTGGTGCGATTGTGCCGTGTACCGTGTACTGTGATTGTACCGTGTGAAGTGAGTGTACCGTGTGATTGAAATGTCCCTTTTGGAAGCTTTTTTCTTCCATCTGTTAACCTTTCGAGATTTTTCATGTGTAACTTTTCGTTTCACTGTGTTCCTGTCTACCCGCCAAACACACAGCGAAAGTACGACGTTGGTACAACGTTCGAACAAGTTTTAACACTTCCAAACCAGTTATAACAACCCATATAGCAAGTTGTAACAACGTTCTGATACGTCATAAACACGTTAAGCCAAGATGTAACAACTTTATTACAAGTTGTAACAAGCGGAAAATAGAGACAGTTTCGGTTTGTGTTTCCAGGGTAACACCTTTGGGCCGTTAACGGGACAGAGAACTAGACAGAACAGGTCATACAGTACTGTCTTAACTGCCCCAGCGGGTGAGGATTTAAACATTTTAGGATGAAAACACCAGCAATTTGTTCCAAAGAAACTAATTCTCCCTTTTTAGCATATTTGTCCATTTTTGGGGGGACGTGAGAATCTACATTTTGCTCTCTTTGTTTCCCTATCTGCATAATCTCTCAGCACTTGCATATTTTGACTTTTGTGGCGGCTCCGTCTGGCAGCCGTGGTGTTTGTTTGTCTCTTTTGTAGCTTTTGTTTTTGTTTGTACAGTGTTTTTATATTTTATGTATCCGTGTTTGGTTTGGTTTGACTTGGGATCTCACTACTACGACCTCCAAAGGATACCTGATCAACCAGGCTGTGACTCATACGTCAGGCTGCGAGCAGCCGCGTCTAACAGCCTGGTTGATCTGTCCAGCAACCAGGAGGCCTGGTCGACGACCGGGCCGCGGGGACACTAAGCCCCGGAAGCACCTCAAGGTAGCTCAAGGTAGGTACTGTGTGTGTGTATTCACCTAGTTGTATTCCCCTAGTTGTGCATGCGGGGGTTGAGCTCTGCTCTTTCGGCCCGCCTCTTAACTGGCAATCAACTGTTTCTAACTACTATTGCTACTATTTTTTTTCTCCACACCACACACACACACACACACCCCAGGAAGCAGCCCGTGACAGCTAACTAACTCCCAGGTACCTATTTACTGCTAGGTAAAAGGGGCATAGGGTGAAAGAAACTCTGCCCATTGTTTCTCGCCGGCGCCCGGGATTGAACCCGGGATCACAGGATCACGTGCCCAGCGTGCTTTCCGCTCGGCCACCGGCCCCCCATGTGTGTATGTGTATGTGTATGTGTATGTGTATGTGTATGTGAGTGTGTGTGTGTGTGTGTGTGTGTGTGTGTGTGTGTGTGTGTGTGTGTGTATTTTGCATGACGTATTGTGTACCAGTTGTGAGCAACAGAGCATGCACCGTGGTGTACCGTAGTGTGTGTGTGTCAGCTACGGAACGCAGGCAGTAAGCGACGGACCAGTTGTCCCCCCGGTGTGTGCCTCAGTACGTCCTGCGTGAGGCAGGAGTGGGGCGAGGTACACGTACCGCAAGCCCCGTGTATATCCGCCAGTAATACGGCCGAGCAAATATTGACATAGGGCAAAAGGGATCGACCGACTCCTTGATTCCCGGCCACTTGCCCCTCTGACCATCACCCCTCGACCCTCTGACTCTAGTCCCTCGGCCCTTGGGGCTCTCTTGACCCCTCGCCCACCCTTGACCCGCTGACCCTTGACACTTGTCCCGTTGGACCTCGTCTCTTTGACCCCTCGTTCCTCTAACCCTCCCAGAACCCCATCCAGGTACAATCCAGGTACAATCCAGGTACAATCCAGGTACCCTGGCCCCTTGCCCCTCTGATCTGGTTTTTACATCAAGCGCTTGCAAGATACAGCCCTTGATACACATCAGCTTGGTCTGTGGCCAACCTTCCCTGATCATTGCCTGGTCTATGAGGCCATCACAGCCAGGCTGATCCGGGTTCTCCAACAGCAACTTGTCCAGCTCTCTCTAGAAAGCTTCCACTGCTGTTCCTGCCACATATACTTGCAGGAGATATCAGAGTCGTGAACCGCTGATGTTTACACCCTGTTCTTCAGCTAATGCACCTGGATTTTTCATAGGATTTAAATTACACTTATTAAAAGGTACTGATCTAAGAGAGGAATGGTTGTAAGTGCAGCCTTGGAAGTTGACCATTCATTATATGTTGAGTGTATATTATGAGTTCCCTTTCACTTCTGTTCCAAGGAGCACAGTCTTTTGAGGCACCGTCAGTAATTAGCTATGTGACTATGCCCATGACTAGGTGAACCTGTGGGCCACTGGCAGTAACAGCCTTACCGATCAAGTTGTCACTAAAAATGCTTGACTACAGGTCAGTACGCAGGAGTAAAATATCATCATATTTAATCATTGGTGTACTTCAATAAATAAACTGATGTACATCAATAAATCATTGAGGTACTTCAATGATTGTATACATGGCATAAGGGATTTGTTATAAATATATTTCAATCTCGCCTGGTATGAAAGGAGATACAAGGACTGAACTCTATTCCCTAACCTAACCTAACCTAACATAATCTAACCTACCTAACCTAACCTAACCAACGGGACACGATAGGTACTTTTACCTATGCACGTGCATAGGTAAAAGTTAGAAGCACAGACGAGCAATATAAACATGAAGAAGTACTCATTTAGAAAACGAATTGTAGTAGAAAATAGGACGAACTCCACAATGAGACATGCAACACTTTAGAAGCTAAACAGCCCACGTATAACCTTAAAACAATAACATCCAATCAAGCGTCAAGATATTTTAGGCTATATAAATACTTCAAGACATTTTAGGCTAAATAAAAACTTCCTTGCGTGAAATATAGCATCACATTAACTTTCCTATTCGAAGCTGCCGGAATTAAAGACTTAGAAAACGTGCAAATATGACTTATTGCCAAAATGCACTCAATAAAACACTTAAATGATTGAAAACGCTCAAAATACCTTGAGCGAGACCTTAAATTGCATTCCTGGATCGCAGGTCAGATACATCATTAATGTAGTTCCAAAAAATATTAGAGATACAGGTTACACAACCACACAATGGAGAACCTTAAAGTGTTCCATAGAACTCAAACGTTTCCACTGTGTTGGCTCAAACGTGGGGGGTATGGGGTCGAGGTGTGTGGCGAGGGGTCCAACAGCCTGGTTGACCAGTCCAGCAACCAGGAGGCCTGGTCGACGACCGGCCCGCGGGGACGCTAAGCCCCGGAAGCACCTCAAGGCAGGGTGGAGATGATGTGAGGGGAAGATAAAAAAGAGAAAAAGGAATAGGGGGGACAAAAAATAGGAAGAATAGGAAGAGAGGAGGGATGAAGCAGGAGGAAATGAAGAGGAAGAAGAGAAGAAGAAGCAGAGGGCGCGGGATAAGGCCCAAAATAAGAACGACAAAGGAGGGGACATGAGGTGTAGGAGAAGAAAATGGAAAAGAAGGGGGCACAGGAAGGAGGGAGGGGGGAGGTGGGGGGCGAGAGACGGGTGGAACAACTGGAGTTGAATTGATTCCATATAAATCTGCGGAGGCGTAACAACGGGGTCATTGGGTTGCATAAACACAATAGAATAAAGCGACGTCACAACCCAGGATTGATTTGCCATTCAGCATCACTACCCGCTATAAGTCCTTGTAACAACTGCAGTTACACACTTTGCTCGCAACATTATAATCGATCATTAATCAGCAAGATTGATGCCTGGTTGATACCTGCTTGATGGGGTTCTGGGAGTTCTTCTACTCCCCAAGCTCGGCCCGAGGCCAGGCTTAGCAACACTGCAAAGAGCTATGAACAAAGATTGATGCACTCTTAGCAACACTGCAAAGAGCTATGAACAAAGATTGATGCACTCTTAGCAACACTGCAAAGAGCTATGAACAAAGATAGATGCACTCTTGCCAACGCTGCAAGAAATATGAGCAAGAGTTGTACAATCTTGTCAAAGTTGCAATCAATGCTATTACTACTTTTAATCCCACAGAGGAAGCCTTTTGACTTCTCCACATCTAAGATAAAACTGGAAGAGACAGATCTCTGTAGTCCAAAAGGACAAGTGGGCTCATCCCTCGAGGGACACCTTTAATTTGTATATTATCCATTGGCCAGAAGAGAACATTCACAAACGCTTTCACCTCCCACTTGAGCCGTAAGGTGGAGATGATTTTGCTGAAGGACGAGAAGGCTCTGGAACGGGAGGGGGGGGGAGAAAGAGAGATAGAGACAGAGAGAGAGAGAGAGAGAGAGAGAGAGAGAGAGAGAGAGAGAGAGAGAGAGAGAGAGAGAGAGAGAGAGAGAGAGAGAGAGAGAGAGAGAGAGAGAGAGAGAGAAAAGAGTAAGATGGGAGAAGCTCTCTAATCGGATTATGATAGAATGATTCCAAGTAAGAGGGAGGAAAAGAGAATTAGGAGAGGGTGGTGTTGCTCACAGCAGATCGTCTATGGAAGGAGAGACAATGGGTACTCACCACCCACAATCCTGTGTGGTGAAGTACTCACCACACAGGGAGTAGAGTACTTTATCACCCTCACCACACAACGAGTTTCAGAACTCAAGGCCTTACTATTTTCTTTTAAGAACGGGCCGTAACAAGCAGCGCAATTTCATCACCTGAACAGACTTTTCCTAAACGACTGTCACGACCCTGATTAAATCACTTGGAGCGACAGGTATTACACCTGGGGACGAAGCCTATTGATTTCAGGGATTTGATGGGTGGGGAGAGAGGGGGGGAGGGGGGGGGGGAGGGGGGAGCCAAGGTCAAAATTTACTGGGGGGGGGAGGTGGATAGGGGGTGTGGAGCTTGTGTTTTTCCGTTTGAATTGTTCTTTGAGGAAATGAGGACAAGGGGAAGGGATTCACGAACGAACGCTTTCAAGTATTACTAATTATTCGTGCATGTGGGGAACGAGCTGTACTTAAGTATTCAAATCTGAAGATAAAGAGACGATAAAGGATTGCAGTTTTCTTGATCTTCTACTTCAGATGTAACAGAGCAATGGTAAGGTAACAATTATTTGTTTCATTGTTTAAATTTGGCGCCAGAAGATATGGTCTAATGGTCACTTGGCTCCCCAATTGAAGGGGGGCAACGAATGGCAAATAAGGGGATTAATACACGATAAAAAGACAGATAAACTATAATGACTGTAGATGAACAGGTGAGCAGGTTCTTAGAGACTAAAAGGGCGGAATATCCTCTCCAAAAATGGACACTGATTTGTCTTTAACGTGGTCAATGTTTGGCAAAGGGGTGAAGGCAGGAACGAAACGATTGGGCTGTGTTTTGTGCTGACTGTTTAGGTTACCTGATCAACCAGGCTGTGAGTAGCCGCGTCCAGCAGCCTGGTTGACCAGACGACCAACCGTGAGGCCTGGTCGGAGACGGGGCCGCGGGGCTTTTAATCCACGGAACCACCACAAGGAAGGCAGGAAGGCAGCTGTGTTTTGTACTGAGGCTCGTGAGGCAGCTTGATGAATAGGGAGGATGAATATGGTCGTCTTGACGGGACACACACAACAATCATCACCTGCTCTGACCCTTCTACACATCACCACACATCATCACACATTCAACACATCCAATTACAGCCCACCGAGATGTTTATCTTAAACCACCCTTTTCTGTCTCTCGAGACAATTCGGTCAATTTTCGAGACGAATCTCAAGACAATTTTCTGTCTCACGAGACAGCGAGACAGCGAGTAGTGTTGTCAGAAAGACAGCACTCATTGAAGAACAAGTTCTTTGACAGAACTTGAAGTCCTCCTTATAGCACGTTGCAATTTGACGTATACTTTACCTAAGGCCAAGAATTCTCGTATAAGAAAATGGCAGAGGCTGGCGAAATTGACATACTCTCCCGTTTTCTGTTTGTGGGTCCTCTGGTAGGTTAGGATAAGGCACTTTAGTACGACAGTTTCTTGACGTTGGGAACACTCACGAGGACGGGCGGCTCTCTCAATCCCACCTCACACACACACACACACACACACACACACACACACACACACACACACACACACACACACGCACACACACGCGCACACACACACACACACACACACACACACACACACACACACACACACACACACACACACACACACACACACACACACACACACACACACACACACACACACACAATCAACACCTATTAACTACAGAAACCAAGTGGCGATCACGTACTTTAATACAACCGCACCGCCCCCCCCCTCCCCCCCTCAACAACTATTTCCCCCCCCCCCACCATTTCCATTACGAGGGGTCGTGATGCATACACAAGGATCCGAACCAGGTTTTTACATATTCCAGGACAACCGGGACGGCTTACAATGCCATCAGTCACGACCTGTTTATTGCCCTGTGGACTTGCGAGGCCGGTGGGGGGGGGGAGGGGAAGGGAAGAGAGTGGGGGAGGGGGAGGGAAGAGAGTGGGGGAGGGGAGTGGGGGGAGGGGAGTAGGGGAAGGGAGAGGGGAAGAGATGGGATCACAACGGTTTGACGATGACACATGCATGTCTACCAATACACACACAGGGGAACACACATACAGAGGACACACACACACACACACACACACACACACACACACACACACACACAGGTATGCCACCAGACTATTACCCGAGCTGAGGGGTATACCTGGAGCATACCTGGAGAAGGTTTCGGGAGTTTTTCTACTCCCCGAGGCCGGTGATAACTTGGCCTGTTGCTTGGAGTGACCCCGCAGGCCCACATATCCACAACAGTTTGGTTGGTCCGGCACTCCTTGCAAGAACTTGTCTAAGTGAAGACAAGATACGACTTCGAGGAGTCATAGCTACGAGGAGAGACTGCGGGAACTAAAGCTCACGTCTTTGGAAGACAGAGGAGTTAGAGGAGACATTATCACCACGTACAAGATTCTCAGAGGAACTGATAGGGTAGACAAAGACTGATTAATTAACACAGATGGAGCACACACAAGGAGACACAGATGGAAACTGAGTACACAAATAAACCATAGAGACATACCTTGAGGCTACCTTGAGGTGCTTCCGGGGCTTAGTGTCCCCGCGGCCCGGTCGTCGACCAGGCCTCCTGGTTGCTGGACTGATCAACCAGGCTGTTAGACGCGGCTGCTCGCAGCCTGACGTATGAGTCACAGCCTGGTTGATCAGGTATCATTAGAAGGATTTGTTTAAGTTTCAGAGTAGTTAACAAATGGAATCCATTAGGCAGCGATGTGGTGAAGGTTATCTTGAGGTTATCTTGAGGTTATCTTGAGATGATTTCGGGGCTTTAGTGTCCCCGCGGCCCGGTCCTCGACCAGGCCTCCACCCCCAGGAAGCAGCCCGTGACAGCTGACTAACACCCAGGTACCTATTTACTGCTAGGTAACAGGGGCATTCAGGGTGAAAGAAAGTTTGCCCATTTGTTTCTGCCTCGTGCGGGAATCGAACCCGCGCCACAGAATTACGAGTCCTGCGCGCTATCCACCAGGCTACGAGGGCCCCCTGACTTAATATACAGTTTCAAATGTAGATATAATTCAGCCCAATAAGCTCAGGAATCTGGACCAGCTGAATGACATGACGGTTGAGAGGCGGGACCAAAGAGCCGAAGCTTAATCCCCTCAATCACAATTCGGTGAATACAAATCGGTGAGTACGCAAAGAAATTAATATAAGCAATTCATAAGTAGGATATGAAGTCGACGTTTTCAATTAAAAATCAGTGAGAACCATCAAGATAAGGAAAGACTGAAAACAGTTACAGAAGGACTTAGACGAAACTGTATAAACTATGTGAAAAGTGGCTATTAGAATTCAAGCCTGGCAAATGCAAAGTAATGAGGATGGTGATACGAGAAAGCAAACCACGAGAACAATACCGGAAGAAAAGGACGAACCTACCGGAGTCGGAATGAGAAAAAGACTTCTCTTTTTCTCTCTCAGAGTACCTGTTGCACCTCATCTTTTCAACGGGGGTTTTCTGCACATCCTGCCATGCCTTCTGGTCACACAGAAATAACACCACATGAGACCAGGAGGCATGGCAGGATGTGCAGAATACCCCCTGTTGAAAAGATGAGGTGCAACAGGTACTCTGAGAGAGAACTCTATCAACATCAGAGGCCCGAGACTGTTCAACACGCTTCCACTACACCTAAGGGGCATAACTGGCCGACCCCTCACAGTGTTCAAGAGAGAAGTCGATAAACACCTCCAAAGGATACCAGATTAACCAGGCTGTGACTCATACGTCAGGTTGCGAGCAGCCGCGTCCAACAGCCTGGATGACCAGTCTAGCAACCAGGAGGCCTGGTCGAGGACCGGGCCGCAGGGAGGCTAAGCCCCCAAATGATCGCAAGGTAAGATAGATAACATGTTTAAACTATTACCAGAAGCTCACAGTCAAAGAACAGCATCCACCGAGTCATCAAAATCAAATGTATTCTCGGAACACCGCCTCTAGGAAATAGCCTGAGGAGGGCTATTCAGCACAAGGATTCTTTCACAGAATTGTACATTAATATACGCGTCGGAGCTGCGACAGTATGGAGACCACACCTCAGTAAACATATAACGGAAACCTGAATAATGTTTAAGGATTTGCCCCAGAGCAGGCACCGAAGTAAAGAGGAACGAGATATGCAGACAGACTGATGGAACACTCCTCAGGAGGAGGAGGAGGAGGAGATGGCCAGGAGAAGATCAAGAGAGGTGGTAAGAGACCATCCCAACCCAAAGCTTTAAAAGGAGACAAATATGCAAAAAGTTGTCATTAGTAGGTGCTTCGGATAGCCGAAAGTGAAAAGGCGGGGCACAAGAGCTAATCATCCCTATCCGCAAGAGGATGAAAGTTGGCATGAGAAGTGGAAGGAAGAGGAAGGAGTAAGGACAGAGGGAGTGGAGGAGAAAACACTCTCCCCTGACGGCAGGACACAGGGCCAAACATTACCATTGATCTGGCCAGCCTGCGACCTCCTCCCAGAACACGTCAAGAAGCCTGGCCACCCCCTCGACACCTCATCCCTAATTCACCATCTACGCCATACGTCACCCCTCCTGCTGCTGCTGCTGCTGCTGCTCCTGCTGCTGCTGCTCCAGCTGCTGCTCCTGCTGCTGCTGCTGCTGTTGCTGCTGCTCCCTTCCCTTAGCCATCCTCCTTCCCTCCTGTCATTTCTCCATAACCCCCCCTGTTCCTTTCCCTTCTTCTATACGTCCCCTACATTACACTGTCCTGTCTTAACATTCCCTTCTGGTTAATGAGGCTGTTGGTCTTCGCTGGTAGCAGCCACGGCCTGAACACGGGTGGTGTTTAGCCCGCAAGTCTTAAAAAAGCCATCGGTCAATAATGCCTCTTGTACATTCAGATTCTTGGAGTGAGAGTGCTTGAATGTCCCTTTTAACATCCTGTAATTGACGTGAATTCTTCATATTCTTTAGGAACATTTATTGCTTCTATACTTTTGTCTCCTGGTCTCGTGATGCATTATCTCAAGGTGCAGATCCGGAGGCAGCCTCTCTTAATATTTGTGAAGTGAAAATTTGTGTGTATCTCCCTTGCCTGTATTCCAGGAAGTACAAATCGAGGGATTTTAAGTGTTTAAAATAATTTAAGGGCTTGAATGGCTTCGAGAAGTATGTTATCGGCACGTTATTATATCAAGTATCTGTAAGAATCTGCAACTATCATTGATTGTTGAAAAGGTTCTTAGTATCCAATCAGTTTCTTTAATAATGGTCTAGACTTGATAATGGTCCAGGATTTAGCTTATTCTCAGTTGAGTGGGTTGAGTGTCTACCTTACCTTGAGGTTACCTTGAGGTAATTTCGGGGCTCAACGACCCCGCGGCCCGGTCGTCGACCAGGCCTCCTTGTTGCTGGACTAGTCAACCAGGCTGTTGGACGAGGCTGCTCGCAGCCTGACGTATAAGTCACAGCCTGATTGTTCACAGTCACAGTCTATTTTTCAGCCGCGTTACTGTGACAAAGCACGAGGTAGTGGGCCCCGGGCCGGGTTTGGGAAACTCCTAGAACACTCTCCAGGTAAATTCCAGATCTAATAACTGTGAGAGGCGGGAACGCCCTGTTTTAAACCCATATTGTCCAAGGTTATGTAGATGTTTTGACTGTTTTTTTGTTAATTCCTAGCACTCTTTCAAAGAATTTTACGATGTGTGATGTTAGTGCTATTATATTTTAGACTTCTGCATCTGATCCGTTTCCCCTTTTATGATCTCCTTTACTGTTAGTGTTAAGGACGTCATCTCTACCAAAGGCTTCGTTTTCACACCAAGATTAGTGTCTGTTATAGTGTTTATTAAAAACAAAATATATGAATATACAAATTTCAAGAGTTTCGACCTGGAGACGTAGACACCCTCCACACCCCCCCCAGCTCTGCAACCCCCTCTGTAACTCCCCTTTCCCCCTTTCCCCTTCGCCAACCCTACTGAACGATATACCACATCCCTTGAGCAGTGAAATCCCCTCCCTTAGGTCCGGGTCAATGAGACGGTCCAGGGCAGTCACGTAGCATCGAGTGACACGAGGGAGGGAGGAAGGGGAAGACACATGCAAATGATGAACGACACGCATATATGGGTAAGACACGCACAGCGGGGAGGGACAAGCTAAGTAGGGTATACGCGGACAAACCGGGAGGGCACGCACAGGCCCGAGGGGAGAGGGGTTATATGAACGCCGTAAGAGCTGTGTTTTAGAGGGAGCTTGGAAAGCACTTACAATGAGCTTCTGACTACCAAGCTCAGTGTGCAGCGAGTTGATACCTGGTTGAGGGGTTCTAGGAGTTCTTCTCCCCAGCCCCGGCTAGAGGCCAACCATTAACACACGGAGCCGCTATAAAGAAGATAGGTAGCCAAGAGGACAGGACACAAACACATCAACACTATCATACGTCACCATACTGCACCATATAGAGCCCTAACGATACGCCACCATAACTACCACACTCCCCACCTGCCACCACAACTACCACACTCACCAGCTGCCACCACCACCACCACCACCACGGGCGACAAACACCACACCACCGCCACCACCACTCCTGCAGTATTCCGCTCTGATGGCCACCCAAGGCCCCCTCAATTAACCTGGGTTCTGTCTGTATTGGTTCGTGGTGTCTTTTTTTCCCACCGGGCTCGCGTGGACGAGAGCCCGGCAACCACGCTGCTGAAGCTATTCTTGCATCCCCCTAGAGGCTGGTTGTCAGATGTTGCTGCAGGTGTTCTGTCGAGTGTTTAGACAAGCGTTCAACAGAGGTATTGACAGCTGTTGCAGGTGTTCTACCCATGGGGGAACTGTCGAGTGATAATGCAAGTGTTCAAGAGAGAGAGAGAGAGGTAGAGGGGTTGGTGTTCTTGAGTGGTGTTGTCAGGTGTCCTGACAGCCTGTGTTTTTACTCGTGTTCTGTCTTGCTTTACAGATTCCGTCAAGGGTACTTTCTGCCAGAGGAAGTGTCAGGTACTTTCGCATGACACCCCCTGTGTTTCCAGCTGTGGAGACCGCCATCACACTCCACCTGCATCAATAATGCCACTCGCTCTCTGAGAGCTGGCTTCCTGGCACTCTCTCTCTCTCGCTCTCTCGCTCTCTCTCTTCTCTCCTTCACCCCTTCTCTCCCCATCTCAATCTCTACCTGTCTGTACCAATCAATCAAATCAGCCACAAGATTAGACAATGAATATATACGAAAGGATTAGATCAATGATTCATGCAAGAATATATATCTACGGAATCTTATCTTCTTTCTCTACTCAGTAGAGGAAGACCTCAAATTTATCATATATGTGTTAAATTACGCATGTTGTCTCCATGGGTGATACATTAAATAGTCTTGTCTACTAATAAACTTTTTATTTACGGAATCAACCAACACGTTACAAATACAACGCGTTAGTTAAAATTAAACCCCTGTAATACTGACGCTATCTATGCATCGGGTGCGCTGGGTTTAATGGGGTGATTGGGACGTGTGTTTGTGGTTAGACAAAACGGCTTCACTAACTGACAATTAATTGGTGGCGCAAACCTAAGGAATCCAGCAAAATTGTAACAAAATTCAATTTTATAAGAAATTTGCATGTTATGCCCATAGGATACAAGATCGTCAAACGTTGTCTGTCTCTCTCTCTCGCTCCTCCTCGTCGTCATCGCTTTACACTAACTGATATTAAATTCCAATAGCCACGTCTTGGGGGGGGGGTAAAAATGCAGTGTGTCTACTTCATCCAGAAATGTTCTGCAGACACCTTATGTCACTCCTCTTCTCATTAATTTTGCAACATGCAAGCAATGTCACATACACACTTACCTCCGTAGTAAGTCATTCATATATCAGGAATAGTGTGGTTCCCAGGACCCCAAGCACTTTGCTTGCTACCTTATGCCAATCCATATTTTCACTTTTAGTAACTCTCTGTCACTTGCCTGGTAGGTACTCTTTCACTCATTCCAATGCTCTTTCGGGAGAGTGTGGGAGAGAGCGGAGGATGTGCTGGAGAAACGGGAGGATGTGTTAGAAATAAAGGGAAAATGTGGGAGATATGAAAATGAGGGAGATGGTGTGGGGAAATGATGGGCAAAGTTGGGCCAATAGAAGGGAAGATGCTTGAGAAGAGGCAGGGAAAATGAGGAAAAGGCTGCGCAAATGGGGGAGAGACTGGGGAAATAGGGAAGAAGTTAAGGAAATGGGGAAGGGATGAGAAATATGGGAATGTAAACAGATACGTAAAAGCGTAAAAAAATGGAAATAAGAAGAGAAAATGAAAGAAATGAGTAGGATGAAGATGAGAGAGAGAGAGAGAGAGAGAGAGAGAGAGAGAGAGAGAGAGAGAGAGAGAGAGAGAGAGAGAGAGAGAGAGAGAGAGAGAGAGAGAGAGAGAGATTTATCTCATCTCTCTCACTCACCTTTGCCTCTACCTGGCATCTGCTTCAGATAAACGACAAGTATACACAGTGTTTCTCACAGTACAATTTCTATACCAGGCACAGAGATGGACAATATACTCACAGATGAATATACTCAGATGGATGGATATACTCAGAGATGGACAAGGGCCTGGAGAGGCCAGAGTGAATGACAAAGTGATGCTTATTCACCCGTATCCACCACGGATGAATCAGGGGGTACAGAGGCATCAGGGTAATGTGTCAAGAGGGGTACAAAGGCATCCTTCCTGTCCTCCGAAGGAGATGATTGTATATCAATATATCTCATTACTTTTGCGTATCAGTTTCGAAGCCTAGTGAAGCCAGCACAGTCATGGAACCTTCCCCAAGTACAATACAAATGAGATTTAGAAGTTCCCAACAGCTGCCATATGACTAGTACCAGAATCAAAAGGTCTGAAACATCAGAAAACATGAACTTGACAA
>NC_091191.1:4053679-4066179 GCF_040958095.1 Procambarus clarkii
CAATCAACAGCCCAATCTGAAATAGCCTTACGAGCCATAATCATGGACAAACACCCCATATATTATAAACTGGGAGCAGGAATATGATGCAGACCTCCATCAGTCCTCTTGTCCCTACGATCTTTATATTCAAACTACCTTCCTACGACGGATTGATCTCTGGCCAGCACTGACATGTGTCAGAGAGAGGGAGAGGGAGAGAGGGAGGGAGAGAGAGAGAGAGAGAGTGTGTGTGACAGAGAGAGAGAGAGAGAGAGAGAGAGAGAGAGAGAGAGAGAGAGAGAGAGAGAGAGAGAGAGAGAGAGAGACAGACAGACAGAGAGAGACAGACAGACAGAGAGAGAGAGAGAGAGACAGACAGACAGAGAGACAGACAGACAGAGAGAGAGAGACAGACAGACAGAGAGAGAGAGACAGACAGACAGAGAGGCAGACAGACAGAGAGTATAAAGCTCCCCACTCCCCTACTCTTTTCACTCTGTGGCTTAATAATCTGACCCAATTCTACAACTACAAGATGAGCATCAGCTACCAGCAATTGAACACGTTGTTGAATTCCATTACGACCAATAAACCCTTCAAGCGACATCCATTTCCCAATGTAATTTATAACTATCCAGCTGTATTCGGCAGTCTGTTAAAACTATTCATAGCCTTTTGATAGAGTAATAATTTTCACATTTATCTCTAACACACTTATAAAATTAAAGAAATAAAGACGCATTATTGCAGTTAAGAAATAAAACTAATTACAATATTGCATGGTGTATTTAACATAAATTAAGAAATAAGTTATTGTATTCCATGGTGTATTAAAGAAGGTATTTATATTACAAAATCATACAGATGCAATTAAACACAAGCGGTAGTTTTAATAGTTAATCATAACGTTAATTGATTAGTAATAGAAGTGAAATTGATGTCACTGCCAGAGTTTTCACTCCGACCAACTGAATTTTCGTGAAGTCGAACAGTGCTCGTTACTCAGCTCATGAGCTGAGAGACGTTGGAGATGCTCAGCTCACATCAGTTTAATCACGTCATCCATCAGGGAATGCCAAAACGCCTGAGACAACCGGTCAGGGAGCCGGTCGGCCGAGCGGACAGCACACTGGACTTGTGATCCTGTGGTCCTGGGTTCGATCCCAGGCGCCGGCGAGAAACAATGGGCAGAGTTTCTTTCACCCTATGCCCCTGTTACCTAGCAGTAAAATAGGTACCTGGGTGTTAGTCAGCTGTCACGGGCTGCTTCCTGGGGGTGGAGGCCTGGTCGAGGACCGGGCCGCGGGGACACTAAAGCCCCGAAATCATCTCAAGATAACCTCAAGATAACCGTCTTCACCCACACAGGTACAAGGAGCAGGCAAAATACCACAGCATTGCTGTTCCATCCATTATTTCCATCACCCATTTTTGTTTTATTAAAATTTTTTAAGATGAATGAACAAGAAATCTACGGTGAACACACCGACATTTTCATTTACCTAACTGGGTGTTGGAGACCACTTACCAAGGTGAACTGTTGATCGTAAGTGAATGTTGAGCTAACAGTGTACTTTTCAGTGGTGGAGATTTTAAAATATATGTCATTCTCAGAGATGGAGAATTTGAAATATGTATCATTCTCAGAGATGGAGATTTTGAAATATGTATCATTCTCAGAGATGGAGATTTTGAAATGTGTCATTCTCAGAGATGGAGATTTTGAAATATGTATCATTCTCAGAGATGGAGAATTTGAAATATGTATCATTCTCAGTGGTGGAGAATTTGAAATATGTGTCATTCTCAGTGGTGGAGAATTTGGAGCCAGTAGCATTCCCAGTAATTGACTTGTGCAATGAATGTTGCAACAGGACTTGTTGAGCAGTAACATTGCTGTGACGAAGTGACTACATAAAGAAGTGACACTGTAGTTCCAGTGACTTCTACAGAGATTAACAAATGTTGATAATAACATATTCGTTGCCACCAGCCAAGGAACACATTTTTGGGGGAATCTTTACTGTCACCAACAGTTTAGTTGAGTGAATGGCTGCTGGCAGCGAACGTTCTCTGCAAATTCTCCTGGTCAATAATTCCACCAGCATTACCTGGTCGTCACATTGAAGATGGAGTACTGTGCTAATGCCAATATTCAGCCAAGTACTGTGCTGATGACGATGGTAATCTCACCCCAGCAAACCCAAACCCAAACCTCCCACCCAATCTCACCCTAGTGTGGTGGGTGGGAGGATAGCCGCGGTGGTGGTGGTGGGTGGTAGGATAGCCATGGTGGTTGTGGTGGGTGGGAGGATAGCCATGGTGGTGGTGGTGGGTGGGAGGATAGCCATGGTGGTGGTGGTGGGTGGGAGGATAGCCACGGTGGTGGTGGTGGCGGGTGGTAGGATAGCCATGGTGGTGGTGGTGGGTGGTAGGATAGTCACGGTGGTGGTGGTGGGTGGTAGGATAGCCACGGTGGTGGTGGTGGTTGGTAGGATAGCCATGGTGGTGGTGGTGGGTGGTAGGATAGCCACGGTGGTGGTGGTGGTTGGTAGGATAGCCACGGTGGTGGTGGTGGTTGGTAGGATAGCCACGGTGGTGGTGGTGGAGTGGTAGAATAGCCATAGTGGTGGTGGTGGAGTGATAGCAATAGCGATGGTGGTGGTGGTGGGGGTAAGTGAGCCCTGGGGGTGGTGGTAGGGGAAGGGGTCCAACATGTCAATACGACACAGAGACAAAGACACATAAGGGGGGCCCCAGAAAGCCATATGGTACAAGTTACGGACGATCAACCTCTGGGAATTGGCGAGTCAAGAGTCCTTACCTGACTTAGAATGAATCCATCAGACCGAATAATTTATAACTGCGGAACATAATGGAACATATTATTACGCGGCTGAAATGAGCACCTTTTGACAAGATCATGAACAGTGTCCCCCAAAAAAAGACGAGGAATAAGGGGGCTGGAGTATACCAAGAATAAGGGGGCTGGAGTATACCAAGAATAAGGGGGCTGGAGTATACCAAGAATAAGGGGGCTGGAGTATACCAAGAATAAGGGGGGCTGGAGTATACCAAGAATAAGGGGGGCTGGAGTATACCAAGAATAAGGGGGCTGGAGTATACCAAGAATAAGGGGGGCTGGAGTATACCAAGAATAAGGGGGGCTGGAGTATACCAAGAATAAGGGGCTGGAGTATACCAAGAATAAGGGGGCTGGAGTATACCCGGAGTATACCTCTAGTAGAAGTGGAATAAGTTCTGGAAATTGTTCTACTCCTCAAGTCTGGTCCTGAGATAACTTGGTCCAACAGGCTGTTGCTTGAAGCGGCCCGCACGCCCAAACAATTCACCTCAACGCGGTTCATCTCATATTTCTTACAGGTAAGTCTCTTAAGTGACATGATTGTGGTACATAAATGGATAAAAAAGGGGGATTAAAGATAAAGGGAGAGGATAAGATAAAGGTGGATATAAATAAGGTGTTCAGTATTTCAACACAAAACCGTTTAGATTTAGGAAAGACCTGGGTAAATACTGGTTTGGAAACCGGGGTGTTGAATTATGGAACAAATTATATGGCAATATAATAGACGTTATATAGCTGAATTGTTTCACGTGCCCGTTAGACATAAATATGAGCTGCCTCGTGTGGGTCGATAAGAGCTGCCTCGTATGGGTCAATAGGGGTCAATAGGGGTCAATAGGAGCTGCCTCGTATGGGTCAATAGGAGCTGCCTCGTATGGGTCAATAGGAGCTGCCTCGTATGGGTCAATAGGGGGTCAATAGGAGCTGCCTCTTATGGGTCAATAAAAGCTGCCTCGTATGGGTCAATAGGAGCTGCCTCGAATGGACCAAGAGCCCTCAGCAGATACTTTGATTCTTAGGTGAAATCTTGAACCCTTCTTTCAGAAACTTCTGCCGTGGAATGTGTTCAACCTGACAACATTTGCGAAACACCTTCATCGCGTATCTAATTGCAGCTGCAACATTTCTGAATTAATTAATTCCATCGTGACACGAACCATAAAAAGGAGCAAATATTTTATGTTTTGTTTTATATAAATCACAAACTACGAATTGGTATCAAGTCTGCATCGGTTTACACCAAGGCTATATGGGTTTATACCAAGGCTATATGGGTTTATACCAAGGCTATATGGGTTTACACCAAGGCTATATGGGTTTATACCAAGGCTATATGGGTTTATACCAAGGCTATATGGGTTTATACCAAGGCTATATGGGTTTATACCAAGGCTATATGGGTTTATACCAAGGCTAAATGGGTTTATACCAAGGCTATATGGGTTTACACCAAGGCTATATGGGTTTATACCAAGGCTATATGGGTTTATACCAAGGCTATATGGGTTTATACCAAGGCTATATGGGTTTATACCAAGGCTATATGGGTTTATACCAAGGCTATATGGGTTTATACCAAGGCTACATGGGTTTATACCAAGGCTATATGGGTTTATACCAAGGCTATATGGGTTTATACCAAGGCTATATGGATTTATACCAAGGCTATATGGGTTTATACCAAGGCTATATGGGTTTATACCAAGGCTATATGGGTTTATACCAAGGCTATATGGGTTTATACCAAGGCTATATGGGTTTATACCAAGGCTATATGGGTTTATACCAAGGCTATATGGGTTTATACCGAGCCTATATGGGTTTATACCGAGCCTATATGGGTTTATACCAAGGCTATATGGGTTTATACCGAGCCTATATGGGTTTATACCAAGGCTATATGGGTTTATACCAAGCCTATATGGGTTTATACCAAGCCTATATGGGTATACACGAAGGCGTGTGTGAGAAACGTGCGCAGTGTGTATGAGCCGCGAATGAGACGTGTATAAGTGAGTGTATTAGCCGTGTATGAGATGTGTGTAGCCATCCATCCATTTTCAAAACTGACCCCCATAATACAGCTCAGATAAATACATAAAACATAACGGAATGAATAAACAATAGTGCGAGGGGGGGGGGGCCAATTCAGCTCAAAATAAACAAACAAATCGCTAACATTTGACATAATCCTAGTTTCAGCGACATATTTTCTTCAGAAGGTCTTAGAGATCAATTTCATAATGATTTAAAAAATACACATTCACAGGTTTTTCATCGCCTGGATGTCCCATTAGACGTGGATTTCACGAATTGCATTTTTTCTTGCAAATGCATCACTCAATTCCACGACTCATTTGTGAGCTGATTTCCTGTCCTGGAACACACTCCGCCAGTTGAGTGACAGCTGAGAGGCGGGACCAAAGAGCCAGAGCTCAACCCTCGCAAGCACAACTAGATGAGCACCACACTAGTGCACACTGTTCAATTCCCCAGACAGGGAATCAGAGAATTAATGAACCACAGGTCCAGTTGCAACGAGAATCACTCTCTGACTTTACATTTAACCCCGCACACGCTGGGACACGCTGGGACACGAAGGCATGAGTAATGAGAGCAGAGAAGACCAACCCGGAAACCACTTCAACTAACAACACCAATTGTAACGACAATAACAACTAACTCTATATCCAAACTACCCAACTGGACACACACACACACACACACACACACACACACACACACACACACACACACACACACACACACACACACACACACACACACACACACACACATACACACATACACACACACATACACACACGGCAGCTTCATCCATTAATCTCAACTGTCAAGCAAAGTCACATCACTCCTTAGTTACGGGAGTGAGTAAATGAAAACGGACACGAGGGCTCTGTGAGCAACACTTTAAAGCATTAAACGAAACATTTTAAGCATTAAACGACATTATAAGCATTAAACGAAACACATTAAGCATTAAACGAAACATTTTAAGCATTATACGAAACATTTTTAATATTAAAACATTTTAAGGATTAAATGAAACATTTTAAGCATTAAATGAAACATTATAAGCATTAAACGAAACATATTAAGCATTAAACAAAACATTTTAAGCATTAAACTAAATATTTTAAGCATTAAACGAAACATTTTTAACGTTAAACCAAACATTTTAAGCATTAAACTAAATATTTTAAGCATTAATTGAAACATTTTAAGCATTAAACGAAACATTTTAAGCATTGA
Source organism: Procambarus clarkii (assembly GCF_040958095.1). NCBI lineage: Eukaryota > Metazoa > Arthropoda > Malacostraca > Decapoda > Cambaridae > Procambarus > Procambarus clarkii. Next base: position 4,059,804 of record NC_091191.1, read on the forward strand.
AGTAAACATTTTAAAGCACGAAACTAAATACTGTATTTTGAAACATTAAACGAACCATTTTGAAGCATTAAACGAACAAAAGCGTTCCCTTTATGCCATTGAAATACCAGATGACTCACAAAATGATTGCATTAACCATTTTCTCATTGGAACAAATTAAAAAATATGATTAGCAGCGCATAATTATCATATATAACCCAACCCGCACATATGAAATGAAAGTGAGGCCATTTCGGTCCGTCTTGCTCGAAACGTGGTCATCATCTCACTGTGTTCATCAGAGAAGGGAAGGGAACTATCAGGGAAAAGTGCAAAGTCATTATGACTATATAGCACTGAGTAGGGGGTAAGGATAAGGATTTGGGATGGGACGAGGGGAAGGAATGGTGCCCAACCACTTATGGACGGTCGGGGATTGAACGCCGACTTGCAGGAAGCGAGACCGTCGCTCTACCCTCCAGCCCAAGTTGTTGGTGTGTTCATCAAACAACTTAATGAACACCTCCAAAGGGAACCTAATGAACCGGGCTGTGATTCATACGTCAGGCTGAGAATAGCTGCGTCTAACAGCCTGGTTGACCAGGGGCCAGATTCACGAAAGCACTTACGAACGTGTCCATCTTTCCTCAATCTTTGACGGCTTTGGTTACATTTATTTAACAGTTTACAAGCATGAAAACTTCCCATTCAACTGTTATTATTGTTATAAACAGCCTCCTGGTGCTTCGGAGCTCATTAACTGTTTAATAATTGTAAACAAAGTCGCCAAAGATTGAGAAAAGATGTACAGGTTCGTAAGTGCTTGTGTAAGTGCTTTCGTGAATCAGGCCCCTGACCACCAACCAATGGGTCAGGTCAGAGGCCGGGCCGCAGGAACGTTGATTCTCGGAACCAACAGTAAAAAAAAATATTTGTTTCAGCCACGTTAATGTGACCTATTTTCTTCATTTTTTTCACAAGTTTCAACTGAGTTTGCACCTGGCCTGTGTTTCTGAGGTTAAGAGGTCAACCCTGATGGATTTTCTGATAAAATAAAGATAAAAATAACCTTAACAGAATGTTGTGAAAACGAACAGGCCTTGGAAAAAATACAACTGATGTATTACACACGCATTCTTTCCGGCTTAGGCATAACGAGAGAGGTAACAGGCAGCAGTGAACAGTGTATTTTGTTTCCAGAATGAAAAGCAAGAAACAATAGGGGTCCGGAGGTGTAAATAAAGCCCTCTCCATTCTTGCTGTTCCTGGAGTTCTCTCCAGTTCTTTTAGTCGAGGTGGTTCCGAAGATCAATGTCCCAGCAGTCCGGTCGCTGACCAAGCCTCCTTGGTTCGTGGTGGTTGGGTCAACCAGGCTGTTTAGTCGCCGATGCCCGCAGCCTGACGTATTAATTACAGACCGAATGATCAGGGTTTGTATGCACAGGTTAAAGGGGAAAGAGGAGAGAGAGGAGTTGCTATAAGACTGGAAATGGGAAGGGGTTGAAGAGAATGGGAAAGACGGGCGGGGGAAGAGGAAGAGGAGAGAGGGAAGGTAGAGACAGCTTCACTTCACACTCTGGTTTGGAACTGAATCAGTACGAGCTGCAATACTTTTAAGCAGGAAATAATAAGGAAAAGTATTTTAGGATGGGTGACAGCGACGCCGACAACCCAACGCACTAACCTATCCACCAAGCAACTAGACAACCAACATAAGTATTCTACTGTCAACCATTCTGACAACATCCACCAACCTGTAAACTGTAAACTAAAGCTACAAGAATCATACAAAATCCGGATGAAACAAAGAAAGCAAAAGGCCATCATTGAAATAAGAAAGAAATCCGAAATATTTTTTCCCCTATTCAAGATCAAGATAAAAATCTACATCTAGTATGGAGCCCCTGCGAAAGGGAGATGGAACTTTCACTGATGACAACAAAGAAATGAGCGAAATACTGAGAAATCAGTAAGACTCTGTTTTCAGCGAGCTACTAAACAACTTGAAGATTGATAACGCAAATAAATTTTTCTTGAATGTGGTGTCAACATCAAATCATATATCAGATGTCGCCCTATCCTCACTGGATTATGAAGAAGCCGTAGACAGTATGCCTATGCACTCTACACCAGGCCCTGATTCTTGGAAGTCAATATTCATTAAGAACCGTAAAAAAAAAATCGCAGGCGCTTCACATTCTTTGGAGACAAAGCCTAGATACTGGCGTTATTCCTGACATATTAAAAACAGCAGAGATAGCACCACTCCATAAAGGAGGAAATAATGCAGACGCAAAAAATTAGACCGGCAGCACTAACATCGCACACCATAAAAAATCTTTAAAAAAGGGCTAAGAAGTAAGAACACAAAATACATGGAATCACAGCATCCCCATAACCCCGGACAACATGGTTTCAGAACAGGGCGCTCTTGCCTGTCGCAGTTGCTGGACCACTATGACATGGAATTAGATGCCATGGAAGACAAAGAAAACGTTGATGTAATTTACACAGATTTCGCAAAAGCCTTTGACAAATGTGACCATGGTGTTATTGCACATAAAATGCGTTCAAAATGAATTACCGGGAAAATAGGATGTATCTACAAATTTCTGACTAATAGAACCCAATGTGTAATAGTCAACAAAACAGAATCCGGAATATCAACCGTGAAGAGCTCAGTCCCCCAGGGTACTGTGCTTGCTCCAATACTTTTTCTCATCCTCATATCGGACATAGACAAGGACACAACCTATAGTACTGTATCATCCTTTGCAGATAACACTAGGAGTTAAGAACATCTCTCTCCGTCCCTCCCTCTTTATCCCTCCCTCTTTATCCCTCCCTCTCTCTCCCTCCCTCTCTCTCCCTTTCCCTCTCTCCCTCTCCGTCGTGTCCACGAGTGACCATTACCGCTTTACAGCTAATGCCTAGATGCAATTGGGTCTTTGCAGAGGGCTGATCTCCTCACTTAAGTCTGGACTTGCTTGCAATCCCCCGAGTGCTATACTACGACACTTAACTAGTCCAAACACCGTGTTTCTAACGTATTAACTTTCTCCACGACTGTCGTACTGCTGTTGGATTTTCCATTTCAAGTTGTTGGGTTGTTACATTAATCTGATGGCGCCTGTCTGGATGACTGGATGTTCAAACCGTTGACTGCCGAGTAGGCAGCAAGTCCCGGCCGTTTCCTTGTTAAATGGTCAGGCTGTCAGGATTCTGGGTAATTACGTTGCCATTTATCAGAGGTATTGCGAAAATTTGCGAGGGTTTGCCTAGCCGAGGGCCACAGCTGATGACAGTGTTCTTGGTATATTGTTCCCCCTTGTAACCTATTATGAGTATATACCTAGACGGCTGAGATTGTTAGAGGAAGTGCTGTTTTCTTTACAATATGCAGATTTAACTCTTTTTTTTCCAGAGTGGCATGTGACTTGAGTACATATCTTGGGGCACAGCTCCTATTCTCGTCAGGCACTTGTCTAAGTCTGTGTTACTAAGGTGGTCTTTCTAAATTATTTCTGTGACGTCAATTTAGTTCCTAATTAGCAAGTCTAGTATTAAAATTGTATTTGTGCAAAATTCTTCTTCGCAAAGGTCTGTAACGGGCTGTACAATATTTATGGAACTTCGATTACATTATAATCCAATCAACATGCATTTGTAATCATTATCTATCTTGTCAGGATATTATTGTTTGTGAAAATAAATGGTTAATTAGTATGTATATACTATATACTCTTTAACGGAATTTTATCTTCTATCGCGGTTTTTTGCCCCATTTTCTTTTCCATTTCAGGTGCTGAAAATTGCAATCGTCCAGAAGAATGATTTTTGTAGTTTTACTGATGAGATTTTTAAGCAGGATTAAATTTTGATCAGCATGTTTTTATTAAAATGCTCAAGATTTTCACCTGGCCATTGGTATACAGGGATAATGAGTTTTTATTTAATCTTTTGACTATCAGCAAGTCCCACCATCCAAAATTCATGATAATTCCGCCCCTCCCTTTAACAATCTCTTGTCAATTTATATACACACGCCAACCAATTTCCATACGCTCCCTACATATTGCCCCCAACACTCTCTCCCAATTTTCCCAAAATATTCCCTGCCAATTTCTACAAACACGCCCTGCCAATTTTCAAAACATTGTGCCAATTTCCTCAAATATTCTCTGCCAATTTCTACAAACACTCCCTACTAATTTCCCCAAACCTTTGTTACCAGTTTCTCCAAATGCCCCCCTGCCAATTATACAAACACTTGATGCCAATTACCCAACCACTTCCTCCCTGTCAATTACCCCAAACACGGACTGTGTCGATAAGAAAAAGTCTGCAAAACACCTTGTAAGGGCTGATGTCGCTTTCTCCAATTGTCCAAGTCGACGAAATACTTGTATGTACAACAAACCAAGCCCTGACCTACAATCTACACGTACCTGATCATCACCAACCAAATACCTGACCTTTCACCAACCCCACACCTGAACTAGCACAACAAACATCACACCAGAAGTAGTACCAACATACCCACAATTGAACCACCGCGAACCATCACCTACCACCAACCCTACACCTGAACAACGACCGAACTCAAAATAGCATATATTAAAGCCCTCACAAAGATATATATATATCGCTATAAGGAGAAAATTGATTTCCAAAGGCAGAGACATTTCTCACATTCACATTCCTCACTGCTGTCTCAAGTTTCCCCTTGCCGTTCTATTTGTCCACTCTACTAAGGAACACTGCAAAGATTTTTTGAGTGAACGTGAGACCTTAAACAGTCTTTGAACATTTGGGGAAGAACGTGAGACCTTAAACAGTCTTTGAACATTTGGGGGAGAACGTGAGACCTTAAACAGTCTTTGAACATTTGGGGGAGAACGTGAGACCTTCAATATAGTCCATGAGCGTTTATGGGGGATGGTTAATATTCATAATTTTATTAAGTAAAATTACAGGCTTTGAAGGTTGAACGTTAAAATTGTTCAATGATAAACGTGAAGCCTGTAAAGCTGCTGGTCTCCGTTTAACGAAGAACGCAAGGCGTCAGATCAATCATATATATACGTTTAGTAACGAAGAACGCAAGGCGTCAGATCAATCATATATATACGTTTAGTAACGAAGAACGCATGGCGTCAGATCAATCATATATATACGTTTAGTAACGAAGAACGCAAGGCGTCAGATCAATCATATATATACGTTTAGTAACGAAGAACGCAAGGCGTCAGATCAATCATATATATACGTTTAGTAACGAAGAACGCAAGGCGTCAGATCAATCATATATATACGTTTAGTAACGAAGAACGCATGGCGTCAGATCAATCATATATATACGTTTAGTAACGAAGAACGCATGGCGTCAGATCAATCATATATATACGTTTAGGAGGAACAGTAAGGTGCCTCAATCTCCCCTCGTTTAAAGTTTAAAGATGAACGTAACTCGTCTTAACTTCTTGAATCACCGTCTATTAAGTCCCCGGGACTCCTGCCTCCAACTCCCAAACTAAACTGGTGGTTGAAAAACGTAATATAGAATACCCCTCAAAAAATAAAGTTTTTTTTTTTAACCACGTGAGGATGGGTGATGAATCAAGCCACAGTCGGCCTTTACGACAATCGCCTCCACCAACATCACTCATCATCACCACTACTACTACTACTAGCATCTACTACCAACACTACCACCAGCAACAATCACCACTAGCCTGATACGTTACCCTGGCCTGATGTGCTGTTCTTGGCCTGATGGGTAAGCCTGTCTTTTTCTTACCCTGGCCTGATGTTCTGTTCTTGGCCTGATGTGGTGTTCTTGGTTAGCTTGTCTTTCTCTTTTAGCTTTTCCAGAGTCCTAGCGGAAGCTCTAGCCTCAAACACCCTAGGGTTCATGATTAGGGTAGACAAACACCTCTCTGACAAAGCATGAAGACAGTTATCTACGATCTCCTGCACCCAGCGTCTTTAACCACACCTCTCAGCTCTGTAACAACGCACTCGGCGAGAGATAGTCACCGGCCAACGGAGTGCCAGTTGCTGGAAATCAGTGACACACACAGTACCCGGAGCAGGCACTGTGTAACTATTCGACTACCTGCTTACCCTACCACTGGTTAGTGGCTTCAACAGTGCCATCTACTTGCTGGCACACACACACACACACACACACACACACACACACACACACACACACACACACACACACACACACACACACACACACACACACACACACACACACACACACACACGCCGACGACGATGCAAAATGCCGACGATGCAAAAATTATGAGGAGGATTGAAACAGAGGATGATAGTAGGAGGCTACAAGATGACCTGGATAGACTGAGTGAATGGTCCAACAAATGGCTGT
>NC_091191.1:4071179-4078679 GCF_040958095.1 Procambarus clarkii
GTCGGGGATTGAACGCCGATCTGCATGAAGACAGATCGTCGCTCTACCGTCCAGCCCAAGAGGTTGGACAGGACGGTAGAGTCCATTGGAAGGAGGAAAGCGAGGAATGGAGAAAATCTGAGAGACAAAAATTGTGGTACGGGGTGAGAAGAATAGGGTGAGTGGAATGGGGTGGTATTGGGGTGGGGTGGTATGGGGAAGGGTGGTATGGGGTGGGGTGGTATGGGGTGGGTGGGGTTTATAAGGTGTGTGGGCGTGGTTGTGGACCCACCTGTAATTTGCGGTCCACTATAGGTGATGCAGCTCGTACACGGCTCATGGTGGAGGGTTGGGAAGGAGGGGAAGAATGAGGGGAGAGAGGGGGGGGGAAGGAATGAGAATAAAGGGGAGAGATGGAAGAGTAAAGAGGAGGAGGGGGGAGGGGAGGAGAGAGGGGGAGGGGGGGTTATAGATGCCTGCCAGTGGGGGCGTTTGGGCGTGGTTGAGCTTACACCTTTACAGTGAGAAGTGGGAGGGGGTGGGAGGGGGGAATAGGGGGGGAAAAGTAGGATTTCAGGGGACGGGAAGAGGGGGTAGAAGTAGGAAGTCAGGAGAGGGGGGTAGAAGTAGGAAGTCAAGAGAGGGGGGTAGAAGTAGGAAGTCAGGAAAGGGGGAAGCGGGTGGAGCAAGAAAGTAAAGAGGTAGTGCTTGTCTATGATAAAGGGGGGAATGGGGGCAGGTGAGATAAGAGTGAGAGAGGGATGTTTGCTTTACTAAGGATGGGGGAGTGTAAGGAGATAGGGGAGATAGCCTTTTGTGCTGATAATGTGATCTAAAAAGACTGTTGCTGGCAGCACCTGATGCGGAACTTCCTGAAGGTACTTGGTTAATTTCCTCTTGAAAACTTCAACATTCGTTCCGGCAATATTTGATACATTTGCAGGTGGAGCTCTGATGGTCATACAGTGTTCTCTGACTGTTTATGGCACCTGTACACTCTATTATACACTTCCTGCCATATCTCCTTTTTTGATAGCATATCTTCCTGGTGTATACTGTATAATAGCTCTCTCGCCCGCATTATAAAACATTATACATGTTTTGTGACTGTAATTAACATCTTATCACATATTTTTCCCGCCTTGAAAGAGGAGGCGAGTACATACCTGTGTGTTCTAGTTGGGATTGGGCATGGGATCATTGGACAGCCATCTCTTACTCTGAAAGTTCTCATGAGCCACCCAGTTATGTTCCTGGCAGATGGGATGCATGGTTCCTTGTGTTCACATAACCTTAGATCATCAGACATTGCTATTCCTGGTTGATACCTGGTTGATACCTGGTTGATGGGGTTCTGGGAGTTCGTCTACTCCCCAAGCCCGGCCCGAGGCCAGGCTCGACTTGTGAGAGTTTGGTCCACCAGGCTGTTGCTTGGAGCGGCCCGCAGGCCCACATACCCACCACAGCCCGGTTGGTCCGGCACTCCTTGGAGGAATAAATCTAGTTTCCTCTTGAAGATGTCCACGGTTGTTCCGGCAATATTTCTTATGCTTGCTGGGAGGACGTTGAACAACCGCGGACCTCTGATGTTTATACATCAGAGATGTTTATGATTCCAAGAGCTTTTATATATTGTTTCCTTCTTTTGAAAATTACCTGCTTCCGTTCCATGGCAAGATGGCGCATCTTGAAGCCTGAGCCCAATTACAGTTCTATATTTGTGTATACCTAAAACAGCTGGAATCTGTCACTGTTGAATACTGATGATTGAATACTGATGATGTTGAATACTGATGAATCACTGTTGAATACTGATGATTACCGCTACCCACTAGAAGACTGTTGATTTCCATACTCATAATTCAGACATTTTCATGGAGATTTTGGACTCATGTCCACAGGATCACACGAAGCTGTAAGCGGTAGAAAGATGATTAGAAACGATGCAATGACAGTGTCTTGTTGGACTGAGCGTTTAACATCTATCCAGATTTGATTTTTTGTCTAATTTAATGTGTCTTCATACCTGGTTGATACCTGGTTGATACCTGGTTGATACCTGGTTGATGGGGTTCTGGGAGTTCTTCTACTCCCCAAGCCCGGCCCGAGACCAGGCTCAACTTGTGATAAGTTTGGTCCACTAGGCTGTTGCTTGGAGCGGCCCCAGCCCCACATATCATATATATCAGGCCCACATATTCAGATTATCATGTGATCTGTTTGTCAGAAAATTTAACAACCATAGCTATACTTTACCCGTTATTCCAAATTGTGTTGGTTATCACTTAATGGCCACAACAAATGCCTTTTTCAAGGCTGTGTATAGCCAACATGACCTACAACATCTACATTCAGATTATCTTTTAATGCTTCCGTGATTTTGGCATAGTAGTTGAGTAGATGCGAAAGGAATTAATCTTTATCCAAACCCGTGTTGACCTGGGACGGATATTTCGTGTTTTATAGGGGGTGAATTGACTTACAATGACTCTCTCACGCCCTTTCCTCCTCGCTCTGCTCCTCCCGAGTGAATTAGAAGGTGTTTACCGTGTTAAATGTCTCCGGTAGATCATTGAAATCCAATCGTTTTCTTAGTGCTGCAAGTGCTCGAGCTACGGGTACTTTGCGTGCTTTTATGAATATGAAATTCTAAGAGTGAGGTTTCGGAGCCGAATGCATAAGTATGTTGTCAAGTTCTTTCCTGTAGCGTGTTTTTATATCCGATATTTGATCAGTAATTAGGATTGTTCGGGCAATAACTATTTGGATTTCACTCATTTCCATCCTCTGTGTGAAAGGATGTTTGGGAGCCGTTGCTGTTGAGGCAGGTGTGGCGTGGCAGGTGTGGCGTGGCAGGTGTGGCGTGGCAGGTGTGGCGTGCGTGCAAGCATCACAATGGCGACCCCTACTGACTTGTACTGGTAGCCAACCATTACAACCACCACTACTTCCCCACCGATAACACCACCACCATCCTATAACCCCGCCACCATCACCATCAGGAGGCCTGGTCGACGACCGGGCCGCGGGGACACTAAGCCCCGGAAGCACCTCAAGGTAGCTAACCATAACCGCCACCGTGACCTTCATCACTATTCCCACGCCAACAACCGCCACCACCACCACCAACACCACCACCATTATCACCATGCCCACGTCAATCAGTACCACCACCATCGCACCTACCACAATTACGAACACGAGTCACGCCCCTCCGTACCAGCGAGCACCACCAATCCCCGTGACACTTGAACTCCTGCAGCTGAAGGTATGGCTGCTGGAGGAGGACTTGAGGAAAAAGAGGGACTGAATCAAAGAAGGTTGTTGTTGATAGTTTTCATCCTCGACGCTACGTTGTCTTCCTTTCATTCGTTTTTCTCTCTCTGAGCACTTCCTCTCCTTCCTTCCTTCCTTCCTTCCTTCCTTCCTTCCTTCCTTCCTTCCTTCCTTCCTTCCTTCCTTCCTTCCTTCCTTCCTTCCTTCCTTCCTTCCTTCCTTCCTTCTTTCCTTCCTTTTTCCTTCCTTCATGCTCCTCCTGTCCTCATCCCTCTACCTCCACTCTCCTCTGCCTCGACCTGCTACATACACTATAAAAAAAGGATCAACAAAACTGCAATCCTTCGGTTGAGAATGGAGAGCAGGAGAAGAAAATGCAGATGCAATGCACTCGAAGTACCAGGAGGGAGGGAGAGGGGGAGGGAGGGAGGGAGGGAGGGAGGGAGGGAGGGAGGGAGGGAGGGAGGGAGGGGGAGGGAGGGAGGGGGAGGGAGGGAGGGAGGGAGGGAGGGAGGGAGGGAGGGAGAGGGAGGGAGGGAGGGAGGGGGAGGGAGGGAGGGAGGGAGGGAGGGAGGGAGGGAGGGAGGGAGGGAGGGAGGGAGAGAGAGAGAGAGAGAGAGAGAGAGAGAGAGAGAGAGAGAGAGAGAGAGAGAGAGAGAGAGAGAGAGAGAGAGAGAGAGAGAGAGAGAGAGAGAGAGAGAGAGAGAGAGAGAGAGAGAGAGAGAATAAATCATCAATACATCATCTCTCTCGCTGTCATCTCTAAGCCTTACATAAACCTCTGAACACCTATTACACCAATTCCCTACTCTAATTGGAACTGATCACCTCCCTACCTCCCTACCTACCTACCTACCAACCTACCTACCTACCTACCTACCTACCTACCTACCTACCTACCTCCCTACCTACCTACCTACCAACCTACCTACCTACCTACCTACCTACCTACCTACCTACCTACCTACCTACCTACCTACCTCCCTACCTACCTACCTACCAACCTACCTACCTACCTACCTACCTACCTACCTACCTCCCTACCTACCTACCTACCAACCTACCTACCTACCTACCTACCTACCTACCTACCTACCTACCTACCTACCTACCTACCTACCTACCTACCTTGTGTCTACATTGTGGTAAAATAAAATTCTCAGAGTCGTTGAACACGAGTATTTGTACCAGAAAAAAAATCAACACATATTCTTCCGAATCGCGTTCAATAAAACATGAAGTGTCTGGCCTCTGGGGGAAAGGCAGGTCGCGGGAGGGAGACTCTTGGTTATGCCAAAATAAATTCATCTCACATTTAAGAACTCCACTACGGGCTCACCATAGCCCGTGCTACTTGGATCTTTTAGTTCCAGGTAGCGAATCTTTAACAACAACAACAACAACATCTCACATTCATCACTCATCAGGCTCAATGCTCCTCATAACCTCATCGCAACGCCCATAATCCCAGTTGTTAATTAACAACTGTTGTTAATTATTTACTTAACCCCAGGCACACGTGCACGTACACGTGCCACGTGTACGTGTAGTTCATAAATATCCCAACATGTTGTTTAATGAGAAAAGGATTTTTACTATGCAGGAAGATGGAGACAACACACGTGGCTAAACCTGGAAGAAAAACTCAATTTTGTCGATGTGAATCTGCTTGTTGGTCACAACTACCACTATCTCTACGCCCACAACCACCATCATATCGCTACGCCCACAACCACCATCACATCGCTACGCCCACAACCAAAAGATGTTATTCAGAAACTTCATTAAGAGACGAATCATTCCTCTGGTGCCGTAAGAAGAATTCGACAAGCGCCGTATTTTCATCCCAACAGAAATAGCCAAACCGGAAGGGATGAGGTATGTGGTCCAACAGAACAACCACTCCAATCATCATCTCTCATAATCACAAGTACAACCATAATCACCACTACCAATCACAATTAGATCACATGAGAGAGCAGAATCCTGCTCAAGATTGAAGCCGCCTGGAAGCAGATGGGCTTGGGGAGTAGAACAACTCCCAGAACCCCATCAAGCACGTATCAGCCTCCTCATAGCGGCCAGGGGATCCTGAAACGGCCTATCAAGCAAATATTCAGAAACAAAGCAATTAGTAGACTCCGTAAGGAGGATTGGAACACAATGGTACTCCCAAGGACACAGGTATCAACCAGGTATCAACTCCTACGGATTCTCTCGCTGATGATTCACGTTGATGATTTAATTACGTGTGCAATCAATAATTCACTCTCAGCAAATACAAAAAAATCACTCCAAATCACTCGTTACAAAGTTTATGGGGAACCCTCGTACCCCATTTCCCCATCAACTTCCTTCCTCTTCAACCCCAAAAACAAACCATGGCCCCCCCCCCCTCATAGCCGGTGGCAGATGGGGTTTGGCCATATTTACATCATGGCCAACTTACCCCCGGCCCCCCTATTTCTCCTTATTTATATGACAATATTAGATCCAATATTGGGGAGGGAGGCGGCACTGGGTAAATACACCTTTAAAAAGATGAAGACAACCCACTATTGCTGTGTTTACACGCGCTCTCTTTACAAGGAAATGTTTCTTGGGTCTATTGGTTTGTCTCTGTAGTCTGACGGGCGAATGATTAATTTGGGCAATGGGGGAGGGAGGGGGGAAGGGCTATTGTATGTTAAGCTTTGATCAATATGATCATATTTTATATTCTGAGGCTTTGTTTAGTTGGGTAATTATACCTGTTTGGAGGTATTTTCGAAGGGTCGTATATTGCTCTTTTAGGCGATTATACACTATGGTAGTTTAATCAATATTTTCTGTGTTTTAATCAATCCTTTTTTTAATTTTTTGATATATTTTCTGTATTTTTTGATATACTTTCTGTATTTTTTAGATTATACTTTCTGTATTTTTAGATATACTTTCTGTATTTTTAGATATACTTTCTGTATTTTTTAGATATACTTTTTGTATTCTTAGATATACTTTCTGTAGTTTATAAGTACTTTTAGTATTTAGGAAATACTTTACTACATATTTTTACAAATACATTATTGTATTTTCAGAAATGCCTTCAGTCAGAATACAGTGGCAGTGTCCGAAACCTCCACCAGAGCGAACGAACGCGTCCCAAAAACCCCCCAAACTGTGATAAGTGCTACAAACTGTTATCAGCCAAAGTCAAAAGCCAGGCCAATAATTTATTCAAATGGCTGTCTTGCAGTACATGTAAAATGAAATTGTGGATTCCGCTGGGCGCTGCAGCGAGGTTGGGGGGGATTTTCAGGAAAATTCCCGCCGGCCAACTCTGACCCGCTGTCAGACCGGCGTGACTGGTATTTTAAATTCAGTTAACTATTTGCCTACAGTTCCGTCCCCCCTCCCCCCCCCCTCCCTCCCCCCCCCCCCCCGGACGCTAACCACAGTCTAACCGCACACCAGCAAGCAGCAGGTTGGGTTGTTAGTTAGGTTGTTGCAAGTTAGTTAGGTTAGTTGCAAGTTAGGTTGTCCAGCAAGCAGACAACCTAACTATCGTTTTTTTAAACGAAAACTACGAAACAACGGTAACAATAACCTGATTACGTATGCAGTTAAATATTAATAAATATGTATAATGTAAGTTTCTGTTTTTGTTTTTTTGGGGGCCAGGGTTCGAACCAGCGAGGGTTGCGGAGCCGATTGCGCAGCAAACCACCACCACAATGTCACCATTCATAAAGGAAAGACTGGCTTTAGGATTTAGCTAAATGAATGAAGCAGATACCATCATGGTAAATTGCAAATAGGAAATGATAATGCAGGTACGAGAGAGAGAGAGAGAGAGAGAGAGAGAGAGAGAGAGAGAGAGAGAGAGAGAGAGAGAGAGAGAGAGAGAGAGAGAGAGAGAGAGAGAGAGAGGCAGAGAGAGAGAGGCAGAGAGAGAGAGGCAGAGAGAGAGAGAGAGAGAGAGAGAGAGAGAGAGAGAGAGAGAGAGAGAGAGAGAGAGAGAGAGAGAGAGAGAGAGAGAGAGAGAGAGAGAGAGAGAGGCAGAGAGAGAGAGGCAGAGAGAGAGAGAGAGAGAGAGAGACTAAGCATCAGCGACAAAGGCAGTCTGGCGCCCCTCGCATCAGCTCTGCCAAGCCTACACTAACAAAATCAATAGACAATTACGGTCATATTCCCGCTGCATGGCGGGAGACACTTTTATCTTCATAGGCCTAGGGAGGAGTTATGGGGGGGGGGGGGGTTTGAAGA